>NC_137604.1:7395901-7528401 GCF_963280865.1 Gymnoscopelus braueri
TTCATTCCGTGGATAGTCGCCTAGAAACCCCGAAATTGCGTGCATATGTACGGCGAGTCCCACGGTGGGCGTAACCAGTCGCAAGCAGTCCCCACAACAAAATGTACGATTATGTGCCTATCGGTACATAACTCAAACGGCGCTGAGTAGGCACAGGCGAACGTCACACCGTTCAGGACGGCAACTCGGTTGCCTTAGCTCCCTCGGTGGTCCTTCACGGGGTGACAGTTCGCCTGTGACTGCGCGCCTCCGTCATGGTTTAGTCACAATGGGGGAGATGCGAGGCGGCTATGCACGGAATTTCGGGTTTTTCCGTGTCTATTCACGGAATTTCATAAACTTCAAAAACGTTCAAAGAGAACGTTTCCTCTGGAGATCGGGTTGAACTACCACATCCCGAAAGACGAGAAAGGAAGCTGTCATCATATCATCATTTCCGTTCATAAAAAAATATATTAAAAAAAACTGTTAACATATCTATAACACAAGTAACATTTTATTTTTCACATTTCAATTTCTGATAAGAAGCCAGCTATATTATTTTTGATTTACATTAGGAAAAATGTGTGCGTTTAAAGACCAAACGGAAGCGGTGAGGAGGCGTCACGTCCGCTTGTCCCCGGATCATTATCAGAGCTTCCGTTGCTCCAGACTGTAATGACGGTCACGGAAGTATTTGGAAATTGTGGGAGGCAACAGTGTATAGGAGAGACCAACAGTATAGACAGTGGTGTAAAGTAACAAAGTACATTTACTCAAGTACTGCACTTAAGTAAAGTTTTTAGGTACTTTTACTTTACTGGAGTATTTCCTATTTTCAATACGTTTACTTCTACTCCACTACATCTCAGAGGCAAATACTGTACTTTTACTCCGCTACAATTATTTGAAAAATTACTTTGCAGATATAAATTATTATATTATAAGACATACATTAACCACTTCAGCCCTATTTCATACCGAGGCTATTTGAAAATAGCCGATCTGCAAGCTCACAACGTGTTGTGTGGCGATGCGTTGTGAGCTTGTGGATCGGCGGCTATTTCTAGCAAATGTTCCCCCCAGAATAGGGGGCGCTAGGGTTCAAGGTGTTAATCGTGTCCTGAGCGGTACATTGACATCAGTGCAGTGTGAAGCGTGCTTGGCTCCAGTGCGCCCCCTGTAGGGGGCCTGCTCTCACATCCTCCTTACCTTTCTTCATCAGGTCCAAAGTGTTGTCTTCCTCGCTGTTTCTTTTATTAGCGTTGTCGCCCTGGAAATACTGGTAGAACTCCTGTGAAATGTAGTTCATTTAGTTTAGTTTAGTTTAGTTTAGTTTAGCTTAGCTTAGCTTAGTTTAGCTTAGCTTAGCTTAGCTTAGTTTAGTTTAGTTTAGTTTAGTTTAATTTAGTTTAGTTTAGTTTAGTTTAGTTTAGTTTAGTTTAGTTTAGTTTAGTTTAGTTTAGTTTATTATACACAATAGGCTCTATGCACAGCAGCCAAATTGGAAAGAAATTGGGCCTTTTCCTTACTTCCTTCACACAGGTGTTACTAATGATACTAATGAAGGCTCTGTTCCATTCTGATCACTCTGAACAGTGATGCATTTAGCCTAAGCCAATAATTTGATGACCAGCGGACCGGTAGACAGCGGTTCCGGTAGGACACACAAAGGAGACTCTTTGTGTGTCCTACCGGAACCGCTGCCGGTCATCATATTATTGTCTTAGGAATGCAACAAAAAAAAAAAAATATCCATGAATTAAAGTCTCCATGGGGTGACTAATCAATAGAAAAAAAGTCATTTTGGGGGTGAACTATCCCTTTAAGGTCGTGTTCCATTCTGGTCACACAGAGTCAGGGTGCTGATATTGTGCATGTTGGCTCACTGGAAACACTCTGCTACACCAGTGGGTTTCAAAGTGTGGTCCAGGGACCCTCATGGTTCCTTGAGGGGGTTCCAAATGGACTCTTACGGGTGTGTAACTATGAGAGTGTACAAATGGAACCAAATGGACCCTTGTGTACACTCTCAGAGTTATGGGGGTCCTTGAAATCAAAAGAGCCTTAATTAGTATAATTGGTAGGACCTGTGAAGGAAGTGGCCTAATTTCTTTCCAACATGGCTGCTGTGCATAGAGCCTGTTAAATGAAGTGAGAGTGATTTTTACCAGTTTAGGCAGGACAACGTAGGACATGATGGACATGGAGATTACCACGCACGCCGTTATGAAGTAGCCAAACGCTGCGTCCTGCATTGCTGAACCACCTGGGCGGGAAGGAGGAAGACATTAATGAAAGGATGCATCGGTCAGTTGTGTGTCTGCTGTATTGTGTGTATTTGTATATATATATATATATTATGTGTAATGAGTATTCGTACATCGTGAATATAATGATTATGAGGTGTATTGTAATGACACAACAGCAAGAGCTGTTTTCATTGAGTTGACTGCACACCTGTGCAGGTGTAAAGAAGGCTTATACAGTATTGTCCATAGATTATTCGTATTAACCACTCTAATTTATTTTTCTTTGATTGTGCAGAAATAGCCGACCGATAAGCTCTCAACGCGTCGCATTGCGACGCGTTGAGAGCTTGTAGGTCAGCTATTTCAGCAAAACGAGGCTATGAGGCTATTTTCAGCGAAGATTAGACCCTCCAGAAAAATGCGTTTATGCACATCGCATCGCATAATATGCGATTCGCATCGCATATTTCCGCATATTTCGCAACTTTTAACATATTTCGCATTTTTCGCAACTTTTAGCATATCGCATATTTTGCATATTGCCGCATATTTCACAACTTTCCGCATATTTGGCAACTTCCCGCAATTTCACCGCATAAAATTGCAAAAAAAAAAAGGATATTTCATCGCAAAATCAAGGATTTTAGCCCGCATAATCAAGAGTTTTAGCCCACGTTTTTCTGGAGGGTCTAGAAGATATTTAAAGGTAGGGACGGGTAAGTGATATGTTTTGGTTAAAACAAAAAGTTTTTTGTTAAAAGGTTAAAGCACTATTTTCTGATAGTAATCATTGCTAGGTCTGAGAGTCTGAGAGTCTCCCTGTCTCTCCTCTTCAATGAACAGAAAATACATTTTCAGGTGGGTTGCAAAATTGCAGCCAATCAGGAGAGAGGACCCATTTGTCCGCTTAATTTTTATAGTGTTCCAGTTCCAATTGTGTCTATACTCGTTTCTTTGTGTCATCACTTCCAATCCGAGTTATCTATCCTGATTGGATAAAATTGGTATCCCGAGCTGAAAATGCATTTTCTGTTTAATAAAGAGATGGAGAGACTCCTGTTACTGAACAAACACTCTATAGCAATGAGTACTATCAGAATATAGAGCTATTTAACCAACTTATTTTAACCAAAGAAAATCACTTACACTACCTTTAACCCATTTAGCAGAAAATAGCAGATCTACAAGCTCATAGCGCGGCACCGAGTGCAGCGCTATGTGCTTGTACAGCTGCTATTTTTTGAAAAACATTTTTGCAATTCTTTTTTTCAAAGTGAACATTTGTAACTCAAATCCTTGCTTCTGGGGGATTCTACAAATGTCTTTCAAATCCTAACAGTTAAAAAATGAATACACAAATTATGTTCCCCCCCCCAACTGAAAATATTTTGTTCCAGAGACCCCCAGAAGCAAAGATTTTAGTTAAAACTGTACATATATATATTCAAAGATTCGCACACATTTACATAATTAAAATGTTTCTTTTGAATAGCCATTAATATAAAATGACACAAAGATACATTCCCGGTCTTAAAGGGCTAACATAGAGCGAAAACAGAAAAATACCTGAAGGACTCCGGTCAACCGTAGAGGGTTAAAGTATGAAAGTGAAAGTGTCCTGAACGTACTTGCGAGGGCACAGATCATGGCGAAGGCGGCGAAGGTGCCGGCGAGGCCCTGCCCGCTCATGATGGGCGTGGTGTAGGCGGCCGGCAGCAACCCGGCCATGCCAAAGAGACTGCCCTGCAGGATGGCCCCGAACGCTGCACACACACACACGCACACACACACACACACACACACACACACACACACACACACACACACACACACACACACACACACACACACACACACACACACACACACAGACACACACACACACACACACACACACACACACACACACACACACACACACACACACGTAGAGGTTACACACACCACTAATATCTTAGTATGCAACACATGCTCACTCCCACCTGTTAACTAAGCTCAAAGATTATAGTCTGAACTTAAAAAGTAGCCCATTTCTAATTATATATTATTATTATTATTATTAGTATTAGTATTATTATTAGTATTATTATTATGACACATTATCAAATGTTCCATATAAAATGATGCACATAACGCATGTAATGATAGAACTGGTCAGTACCGTGATATCCACAAGAGGGCGCCTGCTGCCCATTGTCAAGAAGACCAGGTAACATGAAATAATGCTTATTTCGAGTCTACATTTAAGGCATATAAGGCTTATTAGCCAGGGATCCTTTTAAATACAACAAGTGAGTACTTCTTCCACCACCACTGAACTGATTTGGAGAGGACACAGAGGGACCCATGATTCGACCCTGGGTCACACATTCTGTGTGTAAGCACCATGGACATTTTCTAGGTTGCTTGATTCAGTATTTAGACATTTTGATATTCATTTTATCAGACACGCCCCCTTCCTATACAAACCCATTGTAACTTCAAACTCCATTTTAATCATGCTAGATTCATTGAAAACACCCGTCCTTGGTTCTGGTGACTGATATCGGCCTTCTAATGCGTGAGGGGGGGGCGTGTTTTTTCAATTACTGCTTTCATTATTTTTATTAAAATGTTTGGGTAAATGAAAAAAAAAAAATACAATAAAAAAAAAAAAAGAAAAAAAAAAGTAATACAAAAAACACGGTCCCCTCATGTGCTAGGAGGGCAGTATGAGTCACCAGAACCAAGGATGGGTGTTTTCGATTAATCTATCATGGTTAAAATAGAGTTTGAAGTTACAATGGGTTTGTATAGGAAGGGGGCGTGTCTGATAAAATGAATATAAAATATCTAAATACTGAATCAAGCAACTTAGAAACTGTCCGGGGTGAAACACAAAAGCCAGAGAAGACCTTAAAATTACCCCAAACATGTTTGAAAGTTAAATATCCCTTTAATAGACTTGATATTGACTATAACAGGGGTGGGCAACTTTGATGTAGAGGGCCACTATATTTCCACACTCACTCCAGAGGGCCCCATTGCATAATACTGTCGGGCAGACACCTCTTATCTCCGTATTAACTTAACTTTTTTCATAAATTAATGCCATACTTCGCCATTCTATGCCACACAAAAGTAGCAAAAATAGCTGATCTACAAGCTCAAAACGCGTCGCACTGCGACGCGTTTTGTGCTTGTAGATCAGCTATTTTTGCTGCTTTTCAATCGGAATCCAGATTTTTTTGTTGCTATTTTTTCAATTAGAATCCTGAAAAGTATTTTTTTTATTTCATTTCAAATGCATTTAGTTATACTTATGTCAACTTTATGAACTTAAAATACAACTACATTTATACATATCACTCTGCCTATAGGTAGAGTGATATGTATGGATTGATTTGGAATTATGCGTCAGTTCTCCGTCGACTCACAGTTGATGATGACGATTTTCACCATGGTGACGGTGAAGAAGGGGAGGGGCTCCATGTCCACTTTGACCAAGATGGCGGTCACCATGAAGACCAGCATGATGACCAGCAGGCTGCCCGCCACGCGCAGCTTCTGAGGGACCCTATTGGACGAGACATGCGGTGGTGTCACAAAAAATAAATAATGACCTTTGCTTTGTTCAGCCCGGCCTGCTATACGTTCCACGTGACGCCTAATGGGCTCTATGCGCAGCAGCCATATTGGAAAGAAATAGAGCATCGCAGTTCCCGCCCACTTCCTGGTTTTTCCTGGTGCCGGAAGGAAAAACTCAATGCATTTTTCCCATTGACATTTCCAAAAATATTTATATCAATTAATTTAAGCCTAGAATCAAGCCAATAAAACATGACCATCATCATGACCATAAAACGCTTTTTTTCTGTGATTTTTTTTTATTTTATTTTTAATTATATGATATACTATATTTAATAAATACCCTTTGTTTTGCCGTTTTCAAAAAAAAAAATCACAGAATCAAACGTTTTATGGTCATGATGATGGTCATGTTTTATTGGCTTGATTCTAGGCTTAAATCAATTGATATAAATATTTTTGGAAATGTCAATGGGAAAAATGCATTGACTATTTTGCGGTGGAACCCGGAAGGGGCGGGAACTGTGATGCTCTATTGGGCCTCTAACTACACAGGGCTTACCAATTTTACTAACTAGTCCATACCCGGGGATATGCACACTCAAAGTATTTGCAGACATTGGGTTATGCACTGTGTAGCATTTGTATTGCTGAACATCCCTAAACAAAGTAGTAGTAGCAACTATTAGCACCATTCAGGTGAACTTCTTTTTTTTTGTTTTTAGACAGGTCGACCCCCAGTGAATGCTGCATTACCCGTTGATGTGCCCAGGCAAAGTATTTGCAGACTTTTAGTTATGTACTGTATGGGCAAGGTGTGTGTTCCTTTGGGTCGGTGTCTGCTTAGCTGCGACAGTTACAACACACACACACACACACACACACACACACACACACACACACACACACACACACACACACACTCACACACACAGTTCACAGGTCCGTGGACCCGGAGTCGCGGACCCCCAGTGAATGTTTCGCAGACCGCTTGGGGGTCTGTTGGGACCCAACACTGCTGCATGTCGTCCGTTGCGCTGTGCTCCATTGTATCAATGCCAATGAATAAACAACACACGCTAACGTTGTTAGCACCAAAATCTAACAAACCCCATGTTTGTTAAAACCTGTGCATGCGCACGTACGTGGCCGCGCATGCATGCACACGTGGCCACGCATGCGCAGTAACGGCGAAAACTCTGGCCTAGAGTTAAACAGAGGTTCGAAGAATATTGTTCGGAGTGTCTGCACATGGTAATAATCATTGAATGCATAAGGCATTCTGGTCAAACAGACCCGTAAGGGTCCATTTGGTTCCTTTTGTACACACTCTTAAGGGGGTTTCCTGAAATTAAAAGGTTTGAGCACTGTGCTACACTAAATGGAACAGAGCCTTCATTAGTATCATTGGTGATACCTGTGAAGGAAGTAAGGAAGAGGCCCAATTTCTTTCCAAAACGGCTGCGCTGTGCATAGAGCCTAATTTATGCTCCGTCTTATGACAGTGTCGCAAGCCGAAACCAATAGCAGAGTTACAAGCTAACGCATCGCAATTGCGATGTGTTGTGGGCTTCTAACTGTGTGTGTGTGTGTTACACACACACACACACACACACACACACGAGAGAGAGAGAGAGAGAGAGAGAGAGAGAGAGAGAGAGAGAGAGAGAGAGAGAGAGAGAGAGACTCACAGTGTGTGTAGGAAGCTGTTCAGCATGGTAAACATCAGTAGAGGAACCATGGCACACAGCGTCATCACGTTGTTGAACTTGGCTTCCAGAACGCTGCGCGTGTCGCCGCCTCCCGCCGTCTCATTGGCCGCCAAGCTGGCCAATGAGGGGTCCTTCAGACGGGCGGTGAAGTACTGGACAGACAGACAGACAGACAGACAGACAGACAGACAGACAGACAGACAGACAGACAGACAGACAGACAGACAGACAGACAGACAGACAGACAGACAGACAGACAGGTCAATGGAAGAACAGACAGACAGACAGACAGACAGACAGACAGACAGACAGACACAGACAGACAGACAGACAGACAGACAGACAGACAGACAGACAGACAGACAGACAGACAGGCAGACAGGCAGACAGACAGACAGACAGACAGGCAGACAGACAGACAGACAGACAGACGCACAATAGAGCTATGTTCTTTTACAAAGTGAGATGACTTAAATCCAATTTGATCTGAGGTCGTGCTATAGCATAGGAAATGTTCTACTGGGCTCTGCATCAGAAAGGTCAAAAGAGAAGTGATCATGCTGCTGTAGCAGTGGGATACCAGGTGTACTCCTTCGGAAGGTACTGCAATGCGCTTAGGTTGCGAGTGGAGGTTTGTGGCTCGAGCTGTTCTTTTAGGTCGGGTGGGTGTGTGTGGGGGGGGGGGGGGGCATTACCATGGATGCATTGATGGGTTAACAGGGAGATCTTGTATTCTGTCTGTGTATTGATGTCAGGTATAGAGACATACTGTATAGAGTGATATAAAGAGATGTCAGACATCTAAAGAGATGTCAGACATCTAAAGAGATGTCAAACATATAAAGAGATGTCAGACATATAAAGAGATGTCAGACATATAAAGAGATGTCAGACATATAAAGAGATAGCAGATCTATTATAAAGAGATAGCAGATCTATTATAAAGTGATATCAGTGATATCAGTCATACAAAGAGATATCTACATATATTATAAAGAGATATCTACCATTCCAGCGGTCATGAAGAAGTTCCATGGCAGCAAGGTTCCTAATCCCAGCATGAAGAAGACCAGCCACACACCGTTATACCTGCACACCACACACACACACACACACACACACACACACACACACACACACACACACACACACACACACACACACACACACACACACACACACACACACACACACGCACACAATAACACCAATGGTACACTTAATACACTGTATAATATGTATGTAAACAGTATAAACAGTATGCTACAATAAACATACATTAAAGTGCACTGACTTGTCTCTGGGAGCTGTGGTCGCCATGGTTAGAACACACCCCTCCTTCACAGATCAACAGGTACTCTGGAAAACAAAAAAACAACAATATGACTGATATGTGTGTGTGTGTGTGTGTGTGTGTGTGTGTGTGTGTGTGTGTGTGTGTGTGTGTGTGTGTGTGTGTGTGTGTGTGTGTGTGTGTGTGTGTGTGTGTGTGTGTGTGTGTGTGTGTGTGTGTGTGTGTGAGTGTGTGTGTGTGTGTGTGTGTGTGTGTGTGTGTGTGTGTGTGTGTGCGCGTGTCTGTCTGTCTGTCTGTCTGTCTGTCTGTCTGTCTGTCTGTCTGTCTGTCTGTCTGTCTGTCTGTCTGTCTGTCTGTCTGTCTGTCTGTCTGTCTGTCTGTCTGTCTGTCTGTCTGTCTGCCTGCCTGCCTGCCTGCCTGCCTGCCTGCCTGTCTGCCTGTCTGTGTGTGTGTGTGTGTGTGTGTGTGTGTGTGTGTGTGTGTGTGTGTGTGTGTGTGCGTGCGTGCGTGCGTGCGTGCGTGCGTGCGTGCGTGCGTGCGTGCGTGCGTGCGTGCGTGCGTGCGTGCGTGCGTGCGTGCGTGTGTGTGTGTTCAGAGACCAGTGGTAAGTGATAAGTGGTCTTCAAAACAAGGTTAAGACTGGGAAACATTAGCATTAAATGCGTCTCACACATTTCTGTGCCAAGGACCCCCAAATTGGCCGCAGAACCCCCATCTGAAAATATTTGTGCCAGGGACCCCCAGAAGAGAAGATTTGTGTTTTAAAAAAAAGGGAAAAAGAATATTCACAATTTCTCAAAAAATAGCAGATTTACAAGCTCACAGCGTGTCACGAAGTGGTGGAAAAATAACTAAATATATTTTACTTAAGTAAAAGTATCAATACTGCAATGTAGAAATACTCTGTTACAATTAAAAGTCTGGAATTCTAAATGTACTTGAGTAAAATTAATTAAAGTACCAAAAATAAAAGTACTCATTATGCAGAAGGTCCCATTTCCCAAGTTTTCAAATGTACAGTATAGCATTTAAGAAAATCCTTTGAAAATATCAGATCTACAAGCTCACAATGCGTCGCATCGCGACGCATTGTGAGATTGTAGATTGTGAGCTTGTAGCTTGTAGATAAATATATATAGGGCTGGAGTGGTTAATGTATGTTTTGTAATAATAACCAAAAGTAACTAGTGACTAAAGTGTTCAAATAATTGTAGTTGAGCAAAAGTACAATATTTGCCTCTGAGATGTAGTGGAGTAGAAGTAAAAGTACAGAAATTTGGAAATACTAAAAATTGTATGCAAGGACAGTACTTGAGTAAATGTACTTAGTTACTTTACACCACTGCATACTGTACATCTGCCCTCCTCCCAGTAGCCAGATGAAATGGTCTGGGAAGGAGAGAGTTCACACAGGGTCGATCAGCTCTATAGAACAAACCCACAGACCTCAATGCATTTCAATGTGACAATGTAACATGTCTGTCCCTCTGTTATTTATGTGTTTAGCTCTCTGTGCCATATTTCATAATAACATACCGTCGCTAAACACACCAAAAAAACAATAAAAGAGAACCATGTGTTCCAATGGATCCAACGTAGTTATTATTTAGTAACAAGCTCTTGTCAATACTTGTCATAGATTGGTTAAATATTTGTTTAAACCCACAGACACACTCAACCACTCTCCCTTTCCCTTAAAACATGTAAACAGTAGCAAAAATAGCAGATCTACAAGCTCAAAACGCGTCGTGAGCTTGTAGATATTTCTGCGATTTTTGTGAGACATTGGAGTATGACAAAGTAAGATATTAATATTAAAAAAAAATTGAAATCTCATATTTCCAAAACTGTTAATTTTAAGGCTTCGAATTCAAAAATAGCAGATTTACAAGCTTGAAACGCGTCGCTTGTAGATCTGCTACTTTTATGCGACGCTGTAGTATGATCAAGTACTGCGTTAATCTACGAAAAAACACAAACGGTTATGACGACAGCAGCAGTAGTATATTATTCAGTATAGTACTCACAGTCAGCAGAGAACAGCATCAGTCCAACAGAATGTTGAACATCACATCAGTGTGTGTGTGTGTGTGTGTGTGTGTGTGTGTGTGTGTGTGTGTGTGTGTGTGTGTGTGTGTGTGTGTGTGTGTGTGTGTTTATATCGTACTGACACCTACCTCCCAACTCCTCCCTCCTCCCTGTGTGTGTGTGTGTGTGTGTGTGTGTGTGTGTGTGTGTGTGTGTGTGTGTGTGTGTGTGTGTGTGTGTGTGTGTGTGTGTGTGTGTGTGTGTGTGTGTGTGTGTGTGTGTGTGTGTGTGTAACTATGCGTGCGTCTGCACACGGCTGATAGTGAAAAGCTGTTGGTATCACCGGTGCCAACTTTGCCATCTCTCTCTCTCTCTCTCTCTCTCTCTCTCTCTCTCTCTCTCCCTCTCTCTCTCTCTCTCTCTCTCTCTCTCTCTCTCTCTCTCTCTCTCTCTCTCTCTCTCTCTCCTCTCTCTCTCTCTCTCCTCTCTCTCTCTCTCTCTCTCTCTCTCTCTCTCTGACCTCTATCTCTCAGCTAGAAAAAAAGAGGTAACAGTATTACACAGTCAAATCTTCAGTGTTAAATAAACATAACCAAAAAACATTTAAGTCCCAGTTTAAAGGACTGCTAAATATCCAACCCTGTTTACGCACAAGTATACTACTGGTGGAGTTACGGCAACATGGAAGACATATAAAACAAGGTCAGCATCTTGAGCGTTAATTAAAAAAAGCACACTACTCTGGCCATTGCCCACAGTGTTAGGCAATTAAAACCATAGTGTCTGTGTAGACACAGAAGTGACAGAGGTGAGGATGATGTCTTCAACAGCCAACCAATTATTTGACTTGACAAATTCAAACTTAAGAGATAGCTGAAAGCAAACCAAACTTGTAATTCATGGGTAATTATCAGCTAAATGTTTCACTGTTGTACATTTTATTCATATTAGGTCACCGATTTCCGTGTAACATCGCGCAAGTCTCCGTTGCGTTGACAGAGAGCTTGTTTATTTATCAGGAAACAGCGTTGGATGATTTTCCTTTTCCTGTGAGTGTGAGGGGTGTGACTGTGCATAGACTGTAAAAAAGAAATGGACAAAGTGACGCCCATAGACTCCACAGACCGTAAATGAAGCCTATTTTTTCAACCATTTCAAATCCGCCATTTTTCTATATCCGGTCCGAATATGCAAATTAGAAACCGGAAATTAATGAATGCTATTGGTTGGAACCAGAGCGGGAGTGGGGAATGAATGCTATTGGTTGGTGTAGCGTGTCAATCAAATAAGGTAGCCACGCCCCTCCTACAGCATACCCTGCTTTATCATCAATTTTGGAATAAATGGGAGCATAATTTACCAAAACGCATATCATGGTGATTGAAAGAAGACTTTAAACTATAGCGACTGGAAGCATAGTATTTATGACAATGTTTGTTAACTCATTCTCTGCCAGAGTTAAAACATCGTCTACCGTCCCCTTGCCAGCAAAAACGGCGATTTTAAGTTCACCTTTGAAAAATCTGGGAATATTCTCAGTGACCTCCTTCCTCACGGAGATTGCCTCATTACACACGAAAAAAAATGGTCGTTAGCGATGCTCCATTCCAGAGCTATGGCCGTTTGAACGTGGCTTGTTCTTTTGAAAAACACTTACAAAACAACAGAAATCCGAGAAAAAGTTACTTTTATAAATCTAACATGAAGAAGACTCTTCTTCGGTGGTGCTTGGATCATTCACAGGCTGAGCCAGCGTGTGTTTGAATAGACACGCTCAGTTCCGTTGGATTGAGTTGAGATGATGCCTGATGTCTCCCTGTCTATTCAATCTGTGATATTTCCTCCTTCAGTATTATATTCACTTCACTTGTTCGTATCTGATCCACACGTGCGGATCGCTGCACAGTTAACTAACTCTGTCAACACCAAGTCAGATCTTTGTTTGCTGGTTTTGCTCACCTGCAAGGTAGAGTTTAATAAACTCTGTCTTCCACATGAAGATTTAGTTTACATTTGCATTTGGGCGCAAAACTAGCTAAATGCCTTGACAAGGAGTCTGTTAATCCTGATAATGAATGAATTAATGCTGAAATGTATTAATTCATGGTGTTGAGCCACTTTTTTCCACATCAGAAGTGTGCCGTTCAAGGCATTAGATGCCAGGGCCGAATGCCAGGGTCTGTCTGTCTGTCTGTCTGTCTGTCTGTCTGTCTGTCTGTCTGTCTGTCTGTCTGTCTGTCTGTCTGTCTGTCTGTCTGTCTGTCTGTCTGTCTGTCTCTCTCTGTCTCTCTCTCTCTCTCTCTGTTGGTCAGGTGATTAATTCATCCTGCAGAGGTCAGAATTTGTCGGTGAGATAAACAAAATATAGAATAATTTATAGTGTGTGTGTTTGTGTGTGTGTGTGTGTGTGTGTGTGTGTGTGTGTGTGTGTGTGTGTGTGTGTGTGTGTGTGTGTGTGTGTGTGTGTGTGTGTGTGTGTGTGTGTGTGTGTGTGAGATCAGTACCACGATGTAGAAGGCAGCGGGGCTGAGAGAAGCCTGCAAACTAATCACCTAGTAATGTCCCTCCATTCATCCACCCACACACACAGTTCTAGATGATATTAGTTGATAAGAATTACATTTACTTGAGAGTACTGCACTTAAATACGCTTTTCCCAGTGGGCTATCTGCACTTAAAAGCAATTGTTTTCACCAGTGTACATTTCAAAGACAAAATGTGATACTTTTGACTCCACTACATTTCTATGAAGGTTGTCGTTAGTGAAATGACATGTTGTGTTCCTCACAGGAGAAGTCCATTAAATCAGTGGCTCTACAAGCTCTACAAGCTCACAACCAATGTGTACAAAAGTGTGTCTAAAGTGGTTAAAATGTTGTTGATGCTATATTAACTCATCTTGCAGGGGACCCCCTGGAACCCCCTCAAAGACCACTGGGGTGTCCTCGGACCCCACTTTGAGAACCAAACATTGTAAATTGAGGGAAAAATCGATCACAGTGCCGCTCTCTGGGTTTGATGTAAAAGCAGAAATTTGTCTGCACAAGGAATGTTGTTTGCAAAGCACAAACTAATCTAAAGAATTTCCACTGTGTGACTACCTACATCCACGCATGCACGCACGCACGCACGCACGCACGCACGCACGCACGCACGCACGCACGCACGCACGCACGCACGCACGCACGCACGCACGCACGCACGCACGCACGCACGCACGCACGCACGTACGCACGCACTCAAACACACACACACACACACACACACACACACACACACACACACACACACACACACACACACACACACACACACACACACACACACACAAATACACACAGAAACAGAAATGGTTGAGAAATGGTTGAAGTGTTAGGTTTACAATCAGGAAAACATTCAGGTTGGCGTTAGGTTAGTCATTTGGAGGTTAGGTTTAAGGTTTGGGGTATGAATTATGCCTGCATTTATACGTAATGTGTCGTGCACCGAAAATAGCAGATTTACAAGCTGGCAACACGCCGGCGCTGCAACCCGTTGTAAGCTTGTAGATCAGCTTTTTTTCGGCTTTAGGTTCATTTTCATTCCTAAAATTGCTGTTCTGAAATGTTATAGTCCTCATATGTGTGCGTGTGCGCACGCGTGTGTGTGTTCGCGAGGCAGGGAGGAGGACGTTTGTCAGTCAACTCCAGAATTTCACATCCACTCCTGAACAGAGGTCGTTCAAGGTCATAAAAAACACTCCCCATAGTAGGATCAACAGGTTGTATACAGTAAGTTACATGACCTTCAACAACCCAGACTTCACACTGAAACCATTTGCATTAATGTAACTCTGAGAGTGTACAAATGGAACCAAATGGACCCGTAATGGGTCCATTTGGTTCCATTTGTGCACTCTCAGAGTTACATTAACATTGAGGATTTTAATGGATAGTCTACACACATGTTAATTTACACTATTTTTATTAAAACTGTCCTCTTTTTATTCATGTATTTAAACCATTACCGTCAATGCAACTCTGAAAGTGTAAAAAAAGATAGAAAAGGTTTGCGCTCTAAACTCAAGGCTTACTAGGGCTGAGGAGAGGTGCTTAAAAAACAGCTAATCAATGTCTAGGCTAAGAATAGACATTGAAAAAAAAATCACTTTTAGAGCAGTTATAACATAGTCGGCTATTAGACTGAGGTCTAATAGCCGATTATGGCTCACTGGGTTACTTATATGTAGAACCCTGGGGATGCCAGAAAACGATAAATCTCAGAATCACATCACAGGTTTACAGGTGTACAGAAGCGGGTGAAATACATATATTTTTTTGTGCTAAGCTCCATCATTCATAGTGTTCAGGAAAAGGGGTTAAACGTATAAGGTGCAAAACAATAGCAGTAATTATTAAGGTATAGCGGTATAGTGGTTAAAACAAGCACAGACATCCGTGGACAGCGTGCAGAGTATAATGAACCCTGCTGCTGCAACAACACGCCAGATGACTGGCATATACCCTGGAGAACCATAACAAACACATAACACCCAGCTGGCTATTGTCTGTATAATCAGCCACAACTCTCACTCCCTGCTTCAGACAAAGAGACCAGATGATGAGGACTTCATCCTGGGTCACACATTCACAACCTGCTGAAGTCATCATCACCTGGCGCCAGCAGTGGTGGAAAAAGCACTCAAATGTTTTACTCGAGTAAAAGTATCAATACTGCAATCTAGAAGTAGGCTACTCTGTTACGAGTAAAAGTCCGGAATTCAAAATTTACTTGAGTAAAAGTACAAAAGTATTGGTATTAAAATGTACTTAAAGTACCAAAAGTAAAAGCACTAAAATGTTTGAAAATAGCAGATCTAATAGCGGTCCTTCAGGGTCCAATAGCGATGTGACGCGTTGTGAGTTTGTAAAAAGCAACAAATCTAAAACAATCTAAAATAGTGAAAATACCAGCTCTACAGGCTTAAAAACGCGCCACGGTGCGCTTCCAAAAACTTTTAATAACACTCAAATATAAGTACAGTACTCATGTAAATGTACTTTGTTATACTACACTGCCTGGCGCCCCACTGGACGCACCCAATCAGCACCAGCCGCAATCTATACAATTATAAATACATCAACGCACAGGGACAATGCCCATGTAGGCTAACGGCATCCATTTCCCTGGTTTGTTGTTTTTAATCATTTCTTCGAGGACGAACAGAGGAACTCATGGACAGAGGTAAGTTCAGACTATAATCAACCAATCTACATCAGGGGTCTTCAACAGGGGGTCCAGGACCCCTAGGGGGTCCTCAGCGTTCCTACAGGGGGGCCATCAAGTCTTTATGTGAACATGATACAAATATATACATATATATATATATGCGATGCATTGTGAGCTTGTAGATCGGCTGTTTTCGGTGAAGAGGTTTGGCGTAGACTCTAGAGGGAAAAAGAGCAGACCAAGTACAGAGCTAAAGGTCAAGTTTTGTCTGAAAATACATATTAACAATGAAGAAAGTCTATGAAACTATGTATGACATTTATGAAAAAGTTTCATCTGCAACACAATTGGTCTCAATAGAGACATTTAGGGTACTTATTGAGGACACGTTACATAGTAACTGCACCTGTTTCATGTAACACTATATTTATTTGCATCTGTGACGATTGTAATATGATTCAAATGGTTGTTATTGTTTTTCATTATGTATGTGTTTTATATGTTTTAAAGAGAGCTTGCTCTCAATGGGCTTCCCTGAATAAATAAAGGAAAAAGAAAAGAATGGGTCCCTGCTTCATCTCATCTCTCAGCTAAGGGGTCCTTGGCCTGAAAAACGCTGAAGACCCCTGATCTACGTACTGTACATCTGCCTTCCTCCCAGTAGCCAGAGGAAATGGTCTGGGAAGGAGAGAGTTCACACAGGGTCGATCAGCTCTATAGAACAAAACCACAGACCTCAATGCATTTCAATGTGACAATGTAACATGTCTGTCCCTCTGTTATTTATGTGTTTACCTCTCTGTGACATATTTCATTATAACATATCTTCACTGTAAATCTACCGTAAATCTCTGTAAATTACTTTTCAGCAAATGGGAAACAATTACTTTTCATTGTTTCAATATTTATAAACCCCCAGACAGACTTAAACCTTTTCACTTTTTCACATAATTCTTTAAAAAAATAGCAGATCTACAAGTTCATGACGTGTCGCCATGTGGCGTATCAGCTATTTTGGCTACGCACTCGTATGACGAAGTAGGGCATTAATTTATGAAAAAAAAAAACGGTTTAAATATTGAGATACAAGGTTTCCATCCGACTGTGATGATAACATTGCTGTCGGATGGAAACCTCATTATGTCCAAAACCGTTACTTTTCAGGATTCAAATACAGAAAATAGCAAAATTAGCAGATCTACAAGCTCATCTGCTATTTTGTATACTTTTATGTGACGCTGTAGTATGATGAAGCATTTACGAAAAAACACAAAAAGTAAAAATATGGAGATAAGAGGTTTCTGTCCGACAGCGAGGATATCTTCATTTTCAAGATCATCTGGGGAATATTATCTACTGTAAGCCCTTCCTGTCAGAGCTAATTACACCACTTCTCAGGCTGTAAATTATACTTCTGTTACGTTCTGGAATGCAGAATCATCCACAACATTTATAATTACATTATGGCCATGCAGACCAAGTAGTCATTATAAACAAATGTGTTTGTTTGTTTGTTTTCTTTACATAGACAGACCCTGAGAAAGCTGAGAGCAACTGAGAAAGACAGTGCAGGAGAGACAGACAGCTGAGAGACAGACAGTAGAAAAGCTGAGACAGAGACTGTAGGAGAGACGCATAGTAGAAAAGCTGGGAGGTAGACAGTGTCGGAGAGACAGACAGCTGAGACAGACAATGTATGAGAGACAGACAGTAGGAAAGTTGGGAGAGAGAACGTGTAGGACGGACAGACAGTAGAAAAGCTGAGACAGAGACTGTAGGAGAGACGCATAGTATAGGAAAGCTGGGAGGTAGACAGTGTAGGAGAGACAGACAGTAGGAAAGCTGGGAGGTAGACAGTGTAGGAGAGACAGACAGTAGGACAGCTGAGAAGGAGACAGTGTAGGAGAGACAGACAGTAGGAAAGCTAAGAGGGAGACAGTGTAGGAGAGACAGACAGTAGGAAAGCTGGGAGGTAGACAGTGTCGGAGAGACAGACAGTATGAAAGCTGGGAGGTAGACAGTGTAGGAGAGACAGACAGTAGGACAGCTGAGAAGGAGACAGTGTAGGAGAGACAGACAGTAGGAAAGCTAAGAGGGAGACAGTGTAGGAGAGACAGACAGTAGGAAAGCTGGGAGGTAGACAGTGTCGGAAAGACAGACAGTAGGACAGCTGAGAAGGAGACAGTGTCGGAGAGACAGACAGTAGGAAAGCTGAGAGGGAGACAGTGTCGGAGAGACAGACAGTAGGAAAGCTGAGAGGTAGACAGTGTCGGAGAGACAGACAGTAGGAAAGCTGGGAGGTAGACAGTGTCGGAGAGACAGACAGTAGGAAAGCTGGGAGGTAGACAGTGTAGGAGAGACAGACAGTAGGACAGCTGAGAAGGAGACAGTGTAGGAGAGACAGACAGTAGGAAAGCTAAGAGGGAGACAGTGTAGGAGAGACAGACAGTAGGAAAGCTGGGAGGTAGACAGTGTCGGAGAGACAGACAGTATGAAAGCTGGGAGGTAGACAGTGTAGGAGAGACAGACAGTAGGACAGCTGAGAAGGAGACAGTGTAGGAGAGACAGACAGTAGGAAAGCTAAGAGGGAGACAGTGTAGGAGAGACAGACAGTAGGAAAGCTGGGAGGTAGACAGTGTCGGAAAGACAGACAGTAGGACAGCTGAGAAGGAGACAGTGTCGGAGAGACAGACAGTAGGAAAGCTGAGAGGGAGACAGTGTCGGAGAGACAGACAGTAGGAAAGCTGAGAGGTAGACAGTGTCGGAGAGACAGACAGTAGGAAAGCTGGGAGGTAGACAGTGTCGGAGAGACAGACAGTAGGAAAGCTGGGAGGTAGACAGTGTAGGAGAGACAGACAGTAGGACAGCTGAGAAGGAGACAGTGTAGGAGAGACAGACAGTAGGAAAGCTAAGAGGGAGACAGTGTAGGAGAGACAGACAGTAGGAAAGCTGGGAGGTAGACAGTGTCGGAGAGACAGACAGTAGGACAGCTGAGAAGGAGACAGTGTCGGAGAGACAGACAGTAGGAAAGCTGAGAGGGAGACAGTGTCGGAGAGACAGACAGTAGGAAAGCTGAGAGGTAGACAGTGTCGGAGAGACAGACAGTAGGAAAGCTGGGAGGTAGACAGTGTCGGAGAGACAGACAGTAGGACAGCTGAGAAGGAGACAGTGTCGGAGAGACAGACAGTAGGACAGCTGAGAGGGAGACAGTGTCGGAGAGACAGACAGTAGGACAGCTGAGAGAGAGACAGAGTAGGAGGGGCAGACAGTAGGACAGCTGAGAGAGAGACAGTGTAGGAGGGGCAGACAGTAGGACAGCTGAGAGAGAGACAGAGTAGGAGGGGCAGACAGTAGGACAGCTGAGAGAGAGACAGTGTAGGAGGGGCAGACAGTAGGACAGCTGAGAGAGAGACAGAGTAGGAAGGGCAGACAGCAGGAAAGCTGAGCGAGACAGACGGCACACATGCACACAGACACCACGTGCCTCTAAAGGTGAACGGTCGGGTGTGCGTCTCCTTTGCAATGTCATCAATATCAATCTGCTCTTTTAAATGCTATTTCTGTCTATACTCTGCTGTGCTGAGAATGCAGAGAAAAGGGGAACTGGAAAGCCGCAGGACAGACGTTTAGCTGACATATGGAATGACACTCAAAGCCGCACGACACATGACAGACCAAGCTCAAAATGTACTTGAGTAAAAAGTACAAAAGTATTGGTATCAAAATGTACTTAAAGTGTAATCATTATGCAGAATGCCCCATTTCACAACTTTTCAAATGTATGAAAATCATTTGAAAATAGCCGATCTACAATAATGTGTATAAAGGCTGAAGTGGGTAATGTATGTTTTGTAGTAATACTCAAAATCTACAAAATAACTAGTAACTAAGGTTTTCAAATAAGTGTAGTAGAGTAAAAGTGTAATATTTGCCTCTGAGATGTAGTGGAGTAGAAGTAAAAGTACTGAAAAGTTAAGTAAAAATGCCTAAGAATTACAGTACTTGAGTAAATGTACTTAGATACTTTCCGCCACTGTTCAAGACAACAGCAGACTGCATTCACCTGCACTCATATCAATATTCATATGTTTGTTCTTTCAGTGTTATTTCTGTTATATTCTGCGGTGCTGAGAATGCAGAGAAAAGGGGAAATGAAAAAGTGGCAGCTGACATGTGCGACGACATTAAAGACCACACGGCAGAACCAAACACAAACTGAATTCTCCCATACTCGTATAGCCAACATCACATGAGATCTAATGTTGAAAGGTTGATATCAAACGTCAAATGATTTAGATATGATTATAGCCAAGCTATTTTGGTACTGGATGATCGCAAAATAACTGAAAAACAACAGAGTGTTGAACTAGAGCAGTCGTTCTCAAACGTTTTCATGTCAAGGACCCCCAAATGAATGTGTTCGGTCACGGACCCCCATCTGAAAAGATGTTGTGTCAGGGATTGTATTGTTAAAATGTTGGAAAAAAAAAAGTTATTATTTTTCTTTTTTTTATAGCCAATGTATAGAGCACTATGTAACTTTCCTCTTCTACCCCGGGTCGGATTTGAACCCGGTTTCCTGCGCAAGTGCTGACATTTTCACCATTGGGCTAACAGAGCGTGCCTCCTTGCTCAGGGGATAATTTGACCATCAGGTCAAAATCGGTGTCAGATCCTGTGTCTAGGTGAGACGTGACCTTTGACATGATTTATGTTTCAATGTGTTGTTACTGTGGCGCTATAGTAGTAGCTGTGGCGCTATAGTAGTAGCTGTGGCCACTACAGCTCCTTTAGCATAGTGGTTAAAATGTTGGCTTTCCACACTGGAGGCCCAGGTTCGATTCTCGGTCGTTACACTCTCAAAACATTGACAGAATGAAAGGCCTTTGCAATATCAGCCAGCAAGAACCTTGCTTCTAAAATGGTGGAAATTCCTGTCCTGGTGTAATGATGTATGATGCCACATTTATTCAGGTTGGTGCAGGTTTGCAGTCCCTGCCAGAACACCTCACTGATATTACTATTACTGATGTTATTTCAGCTAATCACAGTTGTATTGCATTGTGGTAGTAGTAGTCTCCATTCATTAGTATAAAAACAGCTGGATGAAATTAACAACAATTAACATTTCCACCTTTATTTCTATGTTGCTGTCCACACTCTTGTATCCACTTTGAACCCGGGGTCCCGGTTTTGGGGCATTTCGGGCAAAACAATTAGAAAATGTTGAAAAATTTATAAAATATAGAAAAAGTATAACATTATTAAGTATATGGCCTGTTTTGGCCATAATACATTATGTATGATTGATTAATTGTACTGGTCATTGTCAGTTAGTTCTACATATTTCAGTAACAGGCTTTGTATATTCACGTTATTCATCATATTTGACCTGTGCAAACAGAAATATATGTATTTATTTATATATTGTAATGTCCAATGACAAAAACACAAGAAAAACATTCATCACAATTAATTGTATGACAATTAATCATCAAAATGCCACGATCTTAACAGCCCCTAAAGCTACAAGTCTATACAGTCTTACCTGGCTGTGGTTTGTCTATGGTTCATCCAAGCCAGAGCCTTCACAGTCAGTCTGTCTGTGTATTCCCTGCTGTTAATATGAGAGGACAGCAGCAGCAGCAGTAGTAATATGAGAGTAGTAAACATCTGCAGAAAAGTTTCGCTCACAAAAAATTTGACGTTGTTCCGTTAACAGCCAGAAAGCAAACAGTCTGGAACAGAGGGAACTCTGTAACACTGTAGCGTGTCTGAACGCTGTATTTGGCAACAGACGCACTTTGGAACAGATTTTGTGCTTGAGCCAACACGAGATTTTCAACATTATGAAGTGAAGAATTGCTAAAAGTATCCCTCAATTTTCACAATGTTTTAATAGCAGATCTACACGCTCATAACATGTGTATCGTGATGGGTTGTGAGCTTGTAGATCAGCTTTTATGATATATTATATATGTGTATAATATATATATTATACACGTAGTACAGAAATTAGAATTCACTGATTTTTTCTTTTAAATGTTGGCCTAACATGCCCTAAATTGGGAAGCCAGGTTGATAGTGGTTAAATATAAAATGTGTGTTGAAAGCAACATGGTTTGAATGTTCAGGATCTTCCTGAGGGTGAAACACACTGAGGCTGAGCAGAATGTTATTAATATAGTTAGATTCAATGAGTTCAATGAGTATGAAGTACATGTTCCAGCAGGTCCTGTAAGTAAGTAGCCTTGGGAACCAACCGTTCCCAATCCTGAGCCATGTGGCCCATAGATAAACACATGTGAACATGTCCTGTATTCAAATTACTATACACGTAAATGTTTTGTCATTGCATGGCAGGCACACTTACAATACAATAAATATAAAGCAGGACGAACATTACTGTGCTCGCTCTGCAGCGAGCCCACAACCACACGCGCACGCACGCACGCACGCACGCACGCACGCACGCACGCACGCACGCACGCACGCACGCATACACTCCTCTATCACAGATGACATTAAAAGCTGCATATTCAAACAGACACCTATACCATAGACAACAACACAGGCAGATGGGAGCGTAAACACATGCAAACAGCAGCATAGCTTAGACCTGGTCTATACCCTTTATACTCACTCACTCACTCACTCACTCACTCACTCACTCACTCACTCACTCACTCACTCACTCACTCACTCTAAAATATCTGAGTACTTTTTCCACTACTGTCAGTCAGTCAGTCAGTCAGTCAGTCAGTCAGTCAGTCAGTCAGTCAGTCAGTCAGTCATTCACTCACTTACTAATTCACTGGCTCACTCTGCTCGCTCGCTCGCTCACTCACTGACTCACTCACTCGCTCACTCGCTCGCTCACTCAGTGACTCACTGAAATTATCAGCCGGCCAGAACTCCCCAGTTTCCATGGAATTCCTCCGGTGTATAGTGTCCTGTAGGTTATTGAGTGCTGTCTGTCTCTTTGACAATCTGAACAGCAGTGACTTTACCTCGTGTTCAGTCAGTTTCGCTGCCTTTGCCCCCCCCCCGCCCCCACACCTTTCTTGCATAATCTATTATCTGTGGGCTTCTCTATATTTATGGTCACGAGTCACGTTTTTCTCTTCTCCCTTTTTATAGTGTCAGCTTGAGTCACACAAACCGACAAGGAAGGAGCACGTTTCAGACACTCTGTAGTTCTGTTATCATGCCGACAACAGCTCTCCTGTTTGTTGTTTTATTGTTTTATTGTTTTATTGGATCTTGTTTATTCGATACACTCATTTGTTTTAGCTCCTGCTCATTTGATTGTCCTATTTGTCTCTGTTTAGGAAAGTAGGTAGCTGATATATTGCACTTTTACCTTAGCGCCAGGTATACTCTTAGTTGCTTGTTTTAGAAGAGAATGCACTTAGGACTTCATGGTGATTAGTAGTTTTGTTCCCTAACTATGTTGAATGCACTTATTGTCGCTTTGGATAAAAGCGTCTGCTAAAGGACTGTAATGTAATGTAATGTAATGTATCCTCAGCTACGTGTATCGTTACTGTCGGGCAGAAACCTCCATGTTTCACCTTTTTAAGTTCTTTCATGAATTAAGAGCCTATATCATACTTGGTCGTGTGACAGCGTCACCCAAAAGTAGCTCACGACGTGTCACAAGCTTGAAGAGGTTTTGGTATTTATTTTTAAATGTTCACCCAAAATAGGCACGCCAGCTTTAACCCATTAACCCTTTAAGACCGGGAAAGCATCATTTGTGTAATTTTAAGATTTCTTTGGCTATTCAAAAATAGCAGATATACAAGCTCATAGCGCGGCACTGTAGATCTGCTATTTTTGAAAAATCTTGAAATTTTTGGAAAATCTTGTAATATATATTTTTTTAAAGCGAACATTTGTAAAATGTTTATTTCCCGGGACTCCCAGCAAAGATTTGAGTAACAAATGTTCCCTTAAAAAATATATATATATACGAGCTCATAGCGCGGCACTCAGTGCCGCGCTATGAGCTACAGCATAATCTGCTATTTTTGAATAGCCAAAGAAATCTAAAATGACAGAGATGCGTTCAGGGATTGAAGTATTATTAAGAGTTAATAAGAACTATATACACACAGGTTCCATTTCCTGAAAAGTAACGGTCTTGGACATACAAGGTTTCCGCCCGTCAGCGACAGCATGGAATATGTAGCTGTGTAGAAAGGAGAACAAAGGTTACAACGTAGCCAAACTCTACTACTCAATGACTGCCAGGTTATCATGATTATTGCATCAGCACTGAACACAGTATAACAATATGCTTTCACTCTGTCTCATACTCCAGTGGTTCCCCCAAACCGGGGGTCGGGACCACCAGGGGGGTCTCCAAATTATTTTAGGGGGGTCCCCAGATGATTTAGCCTAATGTGCAACATTGTTTTCTCACTCGACAGTAAACAAACCAACATACGGTATAAGTGTATACAATACAGGGTATCTGCGCATTTCCATTTAAGGACTTTTAAGATCTTTTTCATATCAAATTGCCCATATTGCCGCTGGCCTAGCGGTCCGGGCACCTATAGGCTCTAATGTGGCCTGACAGTGCGCCGCGAGTTCGAGCACCGTTCCCGACGACCTTCGCTGTGTGTCTCTGGCCGTCTTTATCTCCCTATTTCTATTGATGATTTTTGACAGCACTGGCATAGAGAAATGTGTGCTGCTCTTCTCTCTGTCCCAGCCCTAAGTTTAACCCATTAAGGCCGGGAACGCATCTGTGTCATTTTAAGATTTCTTTGGCTATATAAAAATAGCAGATCTACAAGCTCATAGCGCGGCACCGAGTGCCGCGCTATGAGCTTGTAGATCTGCTATTTATTTTTTAAATTGTGAAAATGTGTGCAAATCTTTAGGTTGAATATATATATACTTTTTTAAAGCGAAAGTTTTTAACTAAATTTTTTTTACAAATTATTACTTATTACAAATGTCTTGTAAATGTTTTTTTATTCCTAAAGTTTTTTTTCATATTTTTTTTACTTATGTTGCTCATTATTATTATCAATGGTTTTCAAACTTTTTGTGTCAAGGACCCCCAAAATAATATGTATTTGTCCGCGCGGCACTCTGTGCCGCTCATAGCGCGGCACTCTGTGCCGGGCTATGAGCTTGTAGATCTGCTATTTTTGAATAGCCAAAGAAACCTTAAAATGACACACATGCGTTTCCTTCCCGGCCTTAAAGGGTTAATAACAGATCATATCGTTGCTGTCGGGCAGAAACCTCTTATTTCCATATTTTAACCTTTTGTGTTTATTCGTAAATTAACGCCCTGCTTGATCTACAGCGTCATACAAAAGCATCAAAAGTATAGCAGATCTACAAGTTTGCGCCGCGCTTCGAGCTTGTAGATCTGCTACTTTTGCTATTTTTGGATTCGAATAACAGCTTTGGACATATGAGGTTTCCACCCGACAGGCGGTACATTGTTATAGTTCATTGTAGTTATTAAACAGATATTCTTGCATAACTCGGTGCGTATAGTAGTAGTTGAACATGCCAAGAACTCAAGGAAATGATTAACTGCACTGATAAAGAAATATTGACGAGAGCCGTGAGATTCAATTGATCTACATATTGCACTTTTACCTTAGCGCTAGGTATACTCTTGGTTGCTTGTTTATGCAGGAAATGCACTTAAGACTTCTGGTGATTAGTAGTTTCGTTCCCTACCTATGTTGAATACACTTATTGTAAGTCGCTTTGGATAAAAGCGTCTGCTAAATGACTGTAATGTAATGTAATGTAATGTACAGTAACTCATACATGGGCAACTGGCGGCCCGGGGGCCACATGAGGCCCCCACCTTCACTTAATGTGGCCCGCAGGTTAATATCAGATTACTGATATATTATTTATTTCAGCTGTTACAATTCCAAACATGCAAACATGACCCGCTTTAATTACTTCAGTCTATATTAGTAGCTTAATGACTAGTATTAAAATTCTATTGTCTTTTTTTATGTCCAATGTATTTCAGTACAGTATATAAGTTATATAGTTAGTTCCATAAGTATAACTAAATGCATTTGAAATTCAAAAAAAATGTTACATGTCAGGATTCCAATCCCAAAATAGCAAAAAATAATAATCAGGATTCCAATTTAAAAAAGGAAAAAGTAGCAGATCTACAAGCTGAAAACGCGTCGCAGTGCAACACATTTTGAGCTTGTAGATCTGCTATCGACTATTTTGCTACTTTTGTGTGACCCGACAGTATATGCAATGTGGCCCTCTGGAGTGAGTGTGGATATATAGTGGCCCTCTGGAGTGAGTGTGGATATATAGTGGCCCTCTGGAGTGAGTGTGGATATATAGTGGCCCTCTGGAGTGAGTGTGGATATATAGCGGCCCTCTCCATCATCAAAGTTGCCTATCCCTGATCTAACTAAACTATTACTGGACTTAACAGATTAAATACAAGCCTAAAACGAATCATACATTATTAGAAATCCATTATTAGTACAGTATTTAGCTGACAGTGAGCCAGTAGGCAATGTTTCAGGTGATCAGTGCTACTCTCTGATTTTGAACGTCTTATCCATGCTTTTATCTCAACCCGACTCAACTACTGTAATGCACTTTATGTTGGCATTAGCCAAGCCTGCTTGTCACGACTACAGTTAGTCCATAACGCGGCCGCTCGCCTCTTAACAGGGGCACGGAAATATGATCACATCTCCCCTATTCTTGCCTCCCTACACTGGCTCCCTGTTCGTTACAGGATTCAGTTTAAGACTTTAATGTTTGTCTTTAAGTCTTAAATGGGCTGGCACCATTATACATATCCGAACTTCTACCTCCCAATAATGGTACAAGGGTCTTGAGGTCTACTGACCAGTCACTCCTTAAGGTCCCAGCAACAAAGTTGAAAACACGGGGAGATAGATCATTTTCCTCCATAGCGCCCACATTGTGGAACAAGCTGCCACCCCATGTTAGAGTGTCTCAAACCCTGCCTGTGTTTAAATCACGTTTGAAAACTCACTTGTTCTCCTTGGCGTTTGAAAGTTCAGATTGAGAAGCTGCTGCTTCCCCCAGGCATTGTGTCAATCGTTGTCTTGTCATTGTGTGTGTTCTCTTGTTTATTTTAGTATTTTACTGAGTGTACAGCACTTTGGTTCAACACTGTTGTTTTTAAATGTGCTCTATAAATAAAGTGGATTGGATTGGATTATCGGACTATTGGACTAGAGTCTAGACTATCAATACAAGTATTGATCAGTGCTACTAGAATGAATGGTTCAAGCTGCTGCAGTCACAATGTTCATTGGCTTCTGACCACATGGCAATCATTATTATTATCATTGCAATTATTGACAAGAGATTACAGAAATGTCTTCCTTGTCGACATTCATCTGGACTTGGTGCCAGTTACAGTACAAACCTACTAAAGGTTAAATCTTGCACCACACCCAAAAGCACAAGGTTTGCAAATCAAATAAATAATCAATAAACACTTAATTCCTCTGGTCAAAGGTCATAGATTACAGCTATTAACCCTTTAAGACCGGGAACGCATCCGTGTGTAATTTTTGGATTTCTTTGGACTATTAAAAGATAGCAGATATACAAGCTCATAGTGCAGCACCGAGTGCCGCACTACGAGCAATTGTAGATCTGCTATTTTTTTTAAATATCATGAAAATGTGTGCAAATATTTAATTAAGAAAAATTAAGCGGACATTTGTAACTCAAATCTTTGCTTCTGGGGGTCCCTGGGACTAAATATTTTACAAATGTCCGCTTAAAACAATATATATTCCAAGATTTGCATGAATTTTCACGATTTTTCAAAAATAGCAGATCTACAAGCTCATAGCGTGGCACCGACTGCCGCGCTATGAGCTTGTATATCTGCTATTGTGTCTGCTAAAGACATCTAAAAATGACACACAGATGGGTTGCCGGTCTTAATGGGTCAAACGCCTATTGAAACCAGTGGTACTGGTCACCACCAGTGGAGGTGCAGCCGTCTAGAGCCAGTGGTTCTCAAATGGTGTGAGGACGGAGCCATGGATTTAGTGACAACCACGCATTACTGTAACACAACTGTACAAAAAAGTTATGAATTATTTTCAAATGTAGGCTACAAAATCAGGCAGACTCTTTTCCAAATATAGAGGCACATTCTATATACCTTTAAAAAATATATATATTTTCCTTCAACCTGGCCTCGCTACTTTGGGCACGTCATTGTTGGCAAAAATTTTGAATTTATTAGCTATTATTATTTTACATTTCCAGAAAAGTGAAAATACCCAACCCAAGCTCACAACATGATGCGTTATGAGTTTTTAGATCTGCTATTTTCACTATTAATCCAGGTGTGCCTTGAGATTCTGACGTGCACATTGGTCACAAAAGACCCCTATATCTGCTCTGCTGGTGTCGAAATCCTCTCCACTGTCTCTCCGTCTGTCAACCGAACCCATTCATCCCCTTACCATTGTGACCCTGTTATTGCTTGAAAAACACCCTCTTGAGGGGGGATATATCTATCGAGTTGTATCTCTCACTGCACAAACCTTCTCCTTGTGACTTGTGAGCGTTGCAACATGTCACCTCTGTTTTGTTGAACTGTTGTGCAAACAACCTAAGCGACCACAGTGAAGACAGGTCTGTACCTGCGTCCTACCATTCATTCTAACTCTCTAGCTGCTGCTATGGTGTTGTTGTAATGACACACACACACACACACACACACACACACACACACACACACACTCACACACACACACACACACACACACACACACACACACACACACACAATCCCTGCAGACGACTGATGTGGACATCCCCAAAAAGTTACAAGGAGGAAAACAAATAGAGGAAGCCGAGACGGAGAGAGAGAGAGAGAGAGAGAGAGAAAGAGAGAGAGAGAGAGAGAGAGAGAGAGAGAGAGAGAGAGAGAGAGAGAGAGAGAGAGAGAGAGAGAGAGAAAGAGAGAGAGGGAGACAGAGAAACCACCCAAAAAAACAATGCAAGGCTGCAGACAGATAGAATCCATAGCTTGTTTTATCCATTTGTAACTCTTGAGAGGGTAATTTGCATTTGTTACAATGTTACAGCAGTGTAATAACAATGTTATAAATGCGTTATTACACTGCTATTATATTATAACAGAGAAAAGAGAGAGAGAGAGAGAGAGAAAGAGAGAGAGAGAGAGAGAGAGAGAGAGAGAGACTCATCTGTCAGTCCGTCTGTCAGTCCGTCAGGCCGCGTGTGTGTCCTGATGTGTCTGAACTCCCGTGAGGTCCAAAGATCCGTTTGTTGTGAGGCTTATCAGCGGAATGCACTTCACCAGCATCAGGCCAGTAGGAGTGGTGAGAGAGAGAGGAATAACCCCCGACCACCGCCCCCCCCCCACCCCCCTGTTATCTCTCAGCCCTGCTTTTTAACTACCCCCCCCCCCCCACACACAAACACACACACACACACACACACACACACACACACACACACACACACACACACACACACACAGACACACAGATACACACACGCAGTACCCATGTGATGGTGCTGTGCAGGGTTGCACATCCAATATCTGCCCTCCTGACTCCAACCGGCTACAATATGCTTTTGTTTATAGATATACACAAATCTGATCATGTGGCTCTGCCACGTTTAAACTGTATGAATGTATTTGTAATTGATTTTATTTTTCTGTAGGCTACATGTCTCTGCTACACCCCCCCCACCCCTTCATCCCCAAAGCACATGGCTTTTTACGTGGCAGTTTACATACATTTGCACTCAAATTACCACACTGGAAATAAGCTCTACAGCTTTTCTGTGTTTTATCCTTTTGACAGATTATGTACAAATATTATGTTCTTGTATATCGTTGCTGTCGGTGGAAACCTTGTATGTCCACAAAAAACGGAACAGAAAGTGTTAAAATTATGTTTTTATGTGGACACGCCTCCAGTTCATTAAGTATACCTGGTTCTCACCTTAGCACCTCCTCCACCACCTTAGCACCACCCACCTGTCCTAGTCCCTCCTCCTCCTCATGCCCACACCTGTTGTGTTATGATAATGAGGGGGAGGGTATGTTTTTACTATGTCACTAAAGCGCTGTTTCTCTATTGGCACGTTTGACCCTCAAGGTTTCAGCCTCCAGGAAGAAACTCTAAATAATCAGAGAAGACATAAAACACCATAAAAACACCACCAGGGGGCTTAATGATGTTCTATCAACCTCATAGACACATGAAAAACTGAAAAAGTGCAAAACCATGGCACCACCTCTTTAATACTTTTCATGGGTTCAATATGCATAAAATCCACAGACACACTTGACCACTTTCAGTTCCACTTAAAAAGCTCACGTGGCATTAATTTATGGGGGAAAAAAAGAAACGTAAAAAGTTTAAATATGGAGATCCAAAGTTTTTGCCCAACAGCCACAATATTTGTCTCAATAAAAACTTCAATCAATCAATCTCACGGGATCCACATAGAAACGGTTTGGCACAGGTTTGGTAACTACGTGCATCATGTGTGATTGAAAACAAAAAGAAAACAGACTTGATTAAAACCTAGTATTTGTCTGTTTTTTTTTTACTTTAACCCTTTAAAGGAGAATTTTGGACTAAAGTTTTCTTACCTTTTCTATGACGTTATGATATCTTAGGATGAATGGTACAGTAGAAACATTTCATAACTCCACCCCTGAGCCGCCACAGCTTAAAAGGTGCGCGGATAGGCCTTAGGTTAGATCACATATTTTAATAGCTTTAAAAAAAAAAAAATTGGTTAGATCTGACGTTCATAGTGACAGAATTCTATGCAACCAAAAAAAAAAAAAAAAAAAAAAAGCAGAAGTCTCGCTAGACGAGATTGAAGTCTAGCGAGACTTCTGTTTTTTTATTATTATTTTTTTTTTGGTTGCATAGTGTTCTGTCACTATGAACGTCAGATCTCACCCAAAATAAATACAAAAAAAGCTATTAAAATATGTGATCTAACCTAAGGCCTATCCGCGCACCTTTTAAGCTGTGGCGGCTCAGGGGTGGAGTTATGAAAAATTTCTACTGTACCATTCATCCTAAGATATCATAACGTCATAGAAAAGGTAAGAAAACTTTAGTCCAAAATTCTCCTTTAAGGCCGGGAACGCATCTGTGTCACTTTTTGATTTGAGCTAAAAGGCATTCTTTTACACTTTGGCTATTCAAAAATAGCAGATATACAAGCTCATAGCGCGGGACCGAGTGCCGCGCTATGAGCTTGTTAAATCTGCCATTTATTGAAAAATCGTGAAAATGTGTGCAAATCTTTGATATTTTAAAGCGATTTTTTTTGTACCCAAATCTTTGCTTCTGGGGGGTCCCTGGAACAACATATTTTGGGGTCCTTGACATGAAAAAGTTTGAAAACCACTGATATTATAGCAACATACGTTTTTTCTTAAGATTTTTGTTAGGATTTAGAAGACATTGTAGAATCCCCCAGAAGCAAAGATTTTAGTTAAACATGTTATGATAAAATTCCATGATTTTTCAAAAAAAAATGCAGATCTACAAGCTCGTATATCTGCTATTTTTGAAAAGCCCAAGAAATCTAAAAACGACACAGATGCTTCCCCGCTAACAATGCTTCTTGACAATAACTTTCATGCCACAGGACAGTTTCACTTCGCTATCGCCGTGCAGTTGACATTGCTGACCCGAGTGTTTCGCTCCCAGGTCTGAATCCAGTCAAAACCACCCGTTTCCTCCGTACAGCATGCAGTGTGGCGCGTTGTGAGCTTGTAGATCAGCTATACATTTAAGACAGGCATAACTGAGGCAGCCAGGCAGCTCAGGCAGCTGTTTTAGGACCCCACGCTACGCAGCAAAGGGAGTAGCTGATCTACAAGCTCGCAACACATAGCAACGCGGCGCGATGAGAGCTTGTAGATTAGTTATTTTTGTTGCATCACAGGCGCGGAAATAACAGCAGTGTTACTGCTCATCGTCGGAAGTTTAAATTTTTTTCCACTTCTTCTCAAAAGTGGGGGGTATATCACCTCCACCCTATGGAACTGAGTATGTCCAACCTCCCCACCCCCATCTGCAGCCTTGCTCCTCACAAACTATTGATGGTCGCTTCACTTCTTGCTAGTGGCGGAGCGTCCGGGTAGGCCAGGTAGGCGGCCGCCTACGGGCCCGGGACCCCCGGGGCCCGGGCCGTCGGATCACATGGACCTTTATTTTATTAGAAATAGACGCACTTTGCGTGCTCCGCCTCTCCGCCTCTCCGCGGCAGCCTCTCAGCAACTTTCCCAGAGATTCACCTGCTTACATGGACTGCAAATATATTCGAGGCTCCCCAATACACTGTTGGAAGCTCACCCTAACAAATTTGTATAATAAAATAACACAAAAACTAACACAATCCGCCCGAAACCCGCACATTTTGGCGCACGGGCTGGGCACACATAGCCTGGGACCAGACGAATCTGCGAGTGCAAAGAAAAATTGCACTCTGCGATTTGGGTCTGGCACCGCTCCATAGAGAATCCATTTCCTGCTCCAGAAGACGTGGGGGACCAATCAGGGCCCAGTATTCGAATATGGGAGACTGTGATTGATAGTTGGTTGTAGGTCTAACCAATTGCGTCGAGGGCCATTGTTTTGATCCCGCCCCTTGGGAAAAAAAACGTCCTCATGCAAGCACCAGACTCATATCCACGCAGTGATATAGTCTGGCTACACGAGGCTAGGGCAAACACACACGCGTGCCTACCGGCCCGGCTTTCAGTTGTTCCGCCACTGCTTCTAGCGTCTCGTAGGAGAGCTTCCGTCCCTCCAGGAAATACACCTGAGATGATGTGCAGCCAAGGCTGACAGTAGCCTATCACCACTCATCAGGGATAGACCCCATAGCCCCAATGTTCCCCCTAATTTTTCATCGGTCTGAACAAACACTCACGCCCCCCTGAGCATAACTTGAGCAACTGCTGAGCAACATCTGACGTGTGCACTGGGTACGCTGTGGTCACCTTGACACCACCTGTCCAACCCTTTAGATCACCGTTGCCCAAAACAGTGGGTCGGGACCCATTTCTAGGTCGCAGACCCATTTTTATGGGTTGCAAGTGAAGATCCCTTTATTTTAGTTTTTTATTATTATTTCAAAATCATTTCTAATCATTTTGGGGGTCCTTGGCATGAAGAAGTTTGAGCATCCCTGATATAGCAAGCGACATACGTTTTTTTATTTTTTTATCCCACGATTTTGTAACCCTATTTTTTACACCCAGTGCTAATTGTCTATGTAATCCTGGGCACTACCTTCCCTCTGCCAACCTAGGGAGGCCAGGGCCGAGCTCATGCCTCCTTCAATGCATGAGAGCCAACTGACCTTCTTGTCACCTGACAGGGGAGAGTTTCCCTGGTTGGACGTAGCGCGTGGAAGGAACACGTTATTCCAACCAGTTCCCTTCCCCTCCATCAGGCGCCCCGGCTGGCCAGGGGGAGGCAGTATAGTGACCAGGATTACTGCATGTTTTTGTGAGGGTACCTACCCTAGGAGACACGGGGAGAACATGCAAACTCCACACAGAAAGGCCCTTTCGCCAACCCCACCTAGGGTATGGGCACTGATGATGCGGAGGAGAGAACACACCCCCAGCGCCCACAGCGTCCCCTGCGGGAATCGAACCCAGGACCTTCTAGCTGTGAGGCGACAGCACTACCGACTGTGCCACCGTGCCCCTCATGTGCCCCACCGTGCCCGACATACGTTTTTCAGAAAACTGTTAGGATTTAGAAAAACATTTTTAGAATCGGCCTCAGGTCTTAATGGGTTGTCACTTAAATCACCTTTTTCCCCCATTCTGACGCCAAGGCCAGGTGCGGTGCAGTTCCCAGGAAAAAGGCGTAGACATGTGGACATAGAAGTGAAGCAACCATCGGCAGTTACTGAGGAGTACTATGGTCATATTAGCCTCGTTCCCAGCCTTTACTCATCTCCAAGGAGAAAAGCCTGGTCACGACCTAATGCAGAGAGTGTCTATAGGGGCGGGACTTCCGTTGTATGTATTTCCCCCGGAAACGATGTTTTTCGACCAATCACACCACTCGTTGAGTCGTTTCATTCACGGAGAATGTAAACAGTAAAGCGTCAACGTAATGCAGTTCCGCCAAACTCCGGTACTTCCGTTTAGACACCTGCCCAGCGTGTAATCATACAGTCGACCATGTCTACGGGCCTACGTAAATGCATTCAGTTGCTGCCATTTGATTGGCTGACTAGACATTTGCGTTAACATGCAGTTGGAGAGCTCTGATACAGAGGTCGGTGAGTGCATGCAGGACGTCATAAAGTTCATATTTTAGAAATGTTTTTCAAGTGAAATTGAAAGCGGTTGAGTGATTCTGGACGTACAATGTTTCCACCCGACAGCGACGATATAAAACAGGTCGTCATGGTTGAGTGATTCAATAAACATACAGCACACCTAAATGCTTTCACAGGTTGTTCAATAAACAAACACATAAATGATATAACAGGTTGTTGGGGTCACAGGTTGATTGGCTGTGCAGACACAGGAAGTGTAGAACACTCCTCCCTTCCTCACAGAAGAATGGAGCTGGTCCACTTGTGTTTTTATTTTTCCATTAATTTAACCCCCCCCCCCTCTCTCTCTCCTGTCTCCATACCTCTCTGCCCTTCACCCCCCCTCCTCTCCCTCCCTCCCTCTCTCTCTCTCTCTCTCTCTCTCTCTCTGTCGGTGTCCTACCTCGCTCTTTGTTTAGTCTCTCCCCTGCTCTCTCTTCCTCATCATTCTCTCTCCTTCTTTCTTCCTCCTCCTCTGTCTCTCCTCTCCCCCACTCTCCTCATGTATTCGTTGGCTCAACCCTTCTTACCTCTCGCTCTATCCCTTACGACCCCCCCCCCCCCCTCTCTCTTGATCTGGTCTCCCAGAGTTCTGTACTTGGTCCCCTTCCTTTTCCCCCATCTACACCACAATCTCTTCATAGTTATGAGACTAACACTAGGGTTCATGTGGTTAAACATGAACGTGTACATTCAGCTTAGATGCATCTGTGGGTGACTGAAGTTTGTATACATAAGGGTTTTCATAGCAACTCATGATGCTTGTATCTAACCTTACACGTACACAAACACACACACACACAGACACACACACACACACAATTCAATTCAATTCAAAGGGCTTTATTGGCATGAGAAAACATACGTTTACATTGCCAAAGCAGAAAGCACAATACAACAATACAGCAATATAATCAAAACAAAAAATATGTACATTTGAAAGTCAGAATCTTCAATAGATCAATTTCTATGTACCAAGATCACTGGGTGCAGGTATAGTGCAGGAATATACAATGATGAGTCTTTAGGGTGGTTGTGTTCCGTTTGATATCCTTCTCCTATCACAGCAACTCACGAATCTTGCTGCTGTGTTTGCACATTGTTGTACTTCGCCCAGCAGATATGGGAGTTTTTTGTCATTGGTCATGTTTTCAAAATCTCTGTGTGTGGTTGTAATCTGTGGGAAGTATGTGTCTCTGATGTCTTGGTACAATGGACAGACGGTTAGGAAGTGTAGCTCGGTTTCCACTTCATTTTGTGTGCAGTGGGTGCATAGTCTGTCTTCTCTCGGGATACAGGTCTGCCTGTGACGACCTTTCTCGATCGCAAGACTGTGCTCACTGAGTCTGTACCTAGTTAAGATTTTTCTTTGTTTTGGGTCGGTCACGGTGCTCAGGTATTCTGCCACTGCGTATTCTCTGTTTAGGGCCAGATAGCATTCTAGTTTACTCTGCTTTTGTGTTGTTAGTTTTCCTTTTGCTGTTTTATAATTTGGTTTAGTCCAATGGGTTTTCTATCTCGTGGCTCTGTTTGTGTTTGTGCCCGGAGTTCCAGGGCCAGCTGGCTGAGGGGGCATCTCTCTAGAGTTTCGCTGTGTGTGAGTGCCTTGTTATGGAGTGCATCTAGGTCGCTTTCTTTTAGGTGGTTGTAGAACTTAAGTGCTCTCTTTTTTATTTTGATTATGAGTGGGTATCGTCCTAATTCTGCCCTGCATGCATTATTTGGTGTTTTTCGCTGGGTACGGAGAATGGATTTGCAGAATTCTGTGTGTAGGGTCTCGGTTTGGTGTTTATCCCATTTTTCAAGGTCATGATTTGCTAATGGTCCCCAGATCTCACAACAACACAACAACCATAGAGGGAAATTGGTTCACACACACACACACACACACACACACACACACACACACACACACACACACACACACACACACACACACACACACACACACACACACACACACATTGCTGTGCCATAAGCTTCCATAGGGTGCCGTGGAGCAAGAAGAAAGATATGTACAGTAAACAGTTTCCCTCCCCCCTCCCAACTGTTTACTGTACTGTCATTTCCAGTGATGAGTTTAGACGTTTTACTTTTCACAGGGGACAGTTGCAATTTGCAGCCACCTGTAGGTGGGGGCGGTAGTTGCCAGGGTCTAATTTGCTTCCTTTTTTGTACAGATTGGTGACTCGCTAGTTTGAAATGTTGCGGGACGTGCCCCTGGCTGATGGAGAGGTTTGTTATGTGGGCAATAATAGACCATATTCACACGGCGGCCATATTGCTATTAAGTTAATGAAGTGCCACCCCGGTTGCCACAGCAACGGGGTGGCACTTTCAATGTAAAATTCCAAAATGGCCACCGTGTGAATATGGTTAATTGGGGCAATAGAGGAGGCTGCGTCTCTGAAAAACTCTTGTGTATTGGGTAATCAGCTGGGTGTGGCTGTGTAGGTTACAAAACGTATTAAAGGACTTGAAGACGGGTGCGTTTTTTCCGCCCCATGTCCGTGTTCCAGTCCTCAATAAGTATTGTCTCCACACAGTCCACTATGGTAAGTGTGTCTATTTGGTCCAGAAAAGGTTGTCAGGTTTTATGAAACAATTAACTTCAAGGAGCCGTTAAGGGAGAACCTACCATATAGAATTTCGTGAATCCATCTACTATGCGTTGGATGGGAGATTAAGGAGAATAAGCTTCCTAGCAAGCAATGTTGTGAAGGCAATAACTCGGCGGGCGAAGCTGGACGCATTAGGCATTGAGGGGTTTCCGAAAAGGGCAGTGAGGGGACCAGGATCAATTGGTTTACCCAACACCTCCCCAAGTGAGTCAAACACAGCAGACATGTGCATGTAATCTGCTGGCGGCTGCTTACTATAGCAACTCTGGCACACCGTGGATGAGAGCACATCCTGGCCTACCTTCAAACAGACAAGACTCTGTGATCTTTGGCACCCCTCCCCACGAGGGCTTGGGGAGGGAGGGGACCATCTTCGTGAGGATGTGAGGAGCGACGACCTTGACCCCTGACCTTCAGAGCTGTCCAGCCCCTGGTTACGATGACCAAGTTGGACCATCCCACGTCCTTCCTGTCTTTGTCTGTCGCCATGGTTACGTGATGCTTCCGCGGGCCAAAATGGAGACCCCAGACTCACCTGTAAACACCATGGCATGGACCGAGGGGCCCGACGCAGGAAAAATAAACGTGCGAGGGGGGATAAAGAGTGAAATTGTTGTCTTTTGGGACTTTTATCTGGTTTTTAGGTGTTTTATCTTCAGTGATGCAACAGCGTCTGAGATGTTATGTCATCTAAAGACCCCATCCCGAGGCCTACTGCTGTATACAGGACAGTGTTGTCACTCAAGGGTCCTGGCTAAGTTGTGAATAAGAATTATCGTCGCTGTCGGGTGGAAACCTTGTATGTCTAAATCGATTGCTTTTTTATAGTTATTTAAAAAAAAAAGCTGATCTACAAGCTCACAACGTGTCGCATTGCGACGCGCTGTGAGCTTGTAGATCGTCTATTTTCACTACTTTCGTGAGACAGCCTTATGACGAAGTAGGGCATTAATTTACGAAAATAAATAAATAAATAAACATATGGAGATACAAGGTTTCTGCCTGATTAATGCAATAATATGCATTCATCAGTTAGCCTGCTAAAGCAAGGACTTTTTTGGTCGGACAAAAGTATTATAAATGTAACTGTGTTGTTTTACATTCTTTTGCCTAATACAATTTTCAATCAATCAATCAATGCAAATCTATGCATCCGTGTACCCCCAGGAATCAAACCCGGGTGTAGAAAGCTAACTTCTTATCCACTAGCAGCCTAAAGGAGAAGTCTGGGGGTTTGAATCCACAGTACTTGAGTAAAGATACTCAAATAGATAGTCGATAGTGTAGATAGATGGTCAAATGTTACTCGACAACAAGTAAAAGTTGCTCAGTCAAATTTGTACTTGAGTTAAAGTAGTGGAGTGTTTGCTTTTAAAAATACTTCACTACTACGTGAAAAGGCACCTGACCAAGCAATGAAATATGATGCCTCCTACCTACAGTACCGCTGCACTTCTTATCCTGTTGTGTTATTCAATGTGGCCACTAGATGGCCACGTTAGTCTAACTTGCTCTCATTGCATTGGTACACACTCATACATTCCCCATACATTTTTGGCATATTTGACATCTACTGCTATTTCATATGTTCTGTATTTACACAAGAGACTCTGTCCCCAGGGTTCTAAATAGACAAAACATGTGACACAGGTCCAGTCCCTAGGCCAAACATGGTCAACTAGCATTGTGGGCCAACAACATGTCCTAATGATGATGCTACAGTAACCATCCAAATATCAAAACTTTGAAACTGTCACAATCTCTTGGCCTCTACCCCTGCCCTGTCCAGTGACCAGAGTACCAGTCCAGTCATGTCCAGTGCCCCCTGTGTGTTTTCTGCCCACCCCAGTGATGTCAAATAACTAAGTACATTTTCTCAAGTACTGTACTTAAGTAAAATTTTTAGGTATTTTTGAGTGGTGTAGCCGCTCCTATATTGAGCGGTGTAGCCGCTCCTATAAGTGGGGTTGGGGTCGCTGTACTGTGATTGGCTGATAAGTATTCATACCCAATTTGCTCAGTACTGTGATTGGCTAGCGAGACGCATGATGAAATTCATAACCTATAAATAGACCCACGCACTTTTTTTTTTAAGTGAGCTTCCATCATTCCTCATTTCACACCGGGTGTGATTTTTTTTATTTACTTTACTGGAGTATTTCCAATGTTCAATACTTTAATTCTACTCCACTACATCTCTGAGGCAAATATTGTACTTTTACTCCACTACAATTATTTGAAAACTTTAGTTACTAGTTACTTTTTAGATTTAGATTATTACAAAATATACATTAACCACTTCAGCCCTATATACATTTTGGCCATTTGAAAATAGCAGATCCACAAGCTCACAATGCGTCGCGACGCAACACATTGTGAGCTTGCAGATCTGCTATTATCAAATGTTTTTTTATACCATTGAAAACTTGAAATGGGACATTCTGCATAATGAGTACTTTTACTTTTGGTACTTTAAGTACATTTTTATGGCAATACTTTTGTACTTTTAGTCGAGTACATTTTGATTACCGGACTTTTACTTGTAACAGAGTGTTTCTACATTGCAGTATTGATACTTTTATTTAGTACAAAATGTAAGTATTTCTTCCACCACTGGCTCAACCCCTCCCCTCTACAAATGCCCTGAGTTCTCTCCCTCCCTGATTGAACTGAGTGGACTCACCTGTGGCTGCCAGCTGAGCCTGGTCTGACTGACGAGGCCAGAGACTATAAATACTGTGTCATTTTTCCAGGGAGTGCTGGATTGTGAATGATGTGCCAGAGTGCATGTCTGATGAAACTGTTGTGGAGGATTCTTTGTTGTGGTACAAGTGCAGTTTTGTTAAACTTCATCCTGGTTCCCTGAGTTGGGTATCTGCGTATGAGTCCTGCATTTGAATAACATTGTGTCGTGACAGAAACAAACATTCACTAAAATGTAGGCCTAACTGAGCAGACATTTTCATATGCGTCGAGTTTGTAGGAATTATCAAGTCAATCACTCTTTTTGTCATAAACTGAAGCCAATAAAACCTCCTCCCACATCTTTTTGCTCATTATGATGACAAACTCGCTACACAGCATCACCATACTGTCCTCCTCAAACGATCCAGACAAAACATTTAGCCCACAGGGCATCAAAAATGTTATACTGTAAACCGTAGTGTAAATCGGATGCTAAATCAGGGGTCTTCAAAGTTTTTCAGGCCAAGGACCCCTTAGCTGAGAGACATGGAGCAGGGACCCCCATTACATATTGTATATTAAATAATAGTCATGATAAACTGTTTCCTTTGATTTCGTAGATAGCTTCATAGACTTGTTTGACAGCACTATTATCAGTGATGTGTAAATGTTTTGTTAAGTTTTATGTTAATGTGTATTTTCAGACACTTAACCACTCACACCCTCAATACTTAGTAACTTGACCTTTGGCTCTGCACTTGGTCTGCTCTTTTTTTCCCTGTACACCAAATCTCTTTGCCGACAATAGCCGTTCTACAAGCTCTCAACGTGTCGCGCTGCATTACATTGTGAGCTTGTAGATCGGTTATCTATATCTGCCCCCCCCCCCCCAGGTTGCTAGGGTTCTAGTGGTAATATTTATCACGTTCCCTATGACACGCTTGTGGATCTGCTATGTTTTATTTTTTTAGTCATGGAAATTATTAGATTTTTGTATTTTATTCCTGAAATACTTTAGAAATTGTTTTCAATTGAAGAAAAGTTGTGGCTTTTTTGTTTAAACTTTTTAAATCTTTTGACCAATAAAAATTGCTCCGCGACGTCCTGTTTGGGAAACAGTGATATAGTGCAAGCAAATGCAGCGGCAATGAGGGATCAGCAGGCAGATGACCGGGTGCGACGCCGTTAGGTGTCTGCCTGGTATGAAGCGAACAGATGACTTTTTGCAACCGGTAAATTATTGCATTTAATGTACTGTAGGCATTCGCTGTGTTTTAGTTTTTTTCACTAGTCTGTCATTTTGTTTTATGCTTTATTTCAGACGGAAGAGGCCTAGCACTTACAGTATGTAGCCTCCACACATACTGTCCACAGGCAAGCATGTAAAATGACACATTACACTGTGTCATTCCTGCTGTCTTCCAGGGGGACGCCCCTCTTCCAGGGGGACCCCCCCCCCCCCTCTCATGCAATGACTATGCCATTATGCTTTTCAAATCACATGCATGTGGAGGTATTGGTGTGTGTGTGTTTATTCTGAAAATAATGATGTATCACACAAAGCTGTTCCATCAGACTACTGTCTCCCTCCTGTCCTTTCCTTGAACACATTTGAACTTGTTGAACTTGTTGAAGTTTCCCTTCCCGTCACAGAAAACGGATAGGCTTGAGTTGACATGTTTTGTATTAATAAATCTAAATAACAGCTTTAGCCATAATGTTAAACGTAAAGTAGGTCTATAATAAAATGATGACACAAATGCTAAGAAACATGTAATGTTTTTTTTACATTTAACACAGAAAAAAAGCTTGTGCGTGAGGTCAAGGCTTGAGTTTACATGTCTTTACATACATCAAAATAACAGCTTTAGCCATAATGTTAAAACGTAAAGTAGGTCTATAATATAATGATATTCTCGGAGACCATACGGTCACCCGAAATGGCCTTTGCAGATGACTTGGTTTTAGTGAGCGACTCCGTGACGGGGATGGAGGTAAACCTGTCAATTCTGCAGGCGTTCAGTGATATCACGGGACTCGAGGTACAGCCAGAGAAGTGCTGTGGTTTCTTCATCGGGCACGAAAAGGGAACGTTCACGATTAATGAAGGGGTCCATTGGTCAATCAAAGAGCAACGGTTGAAGTTGATAACCTATGGAGAAACTGGCAAATACTTGGGGGTCAATATCAATCCATGGGAGGGGGCCGTCCCTCCTGAGTGTGAGAAAAGTATTGAAAAGTGGATGAAAGCTATAGATGGGTTTCCTGTTGGTAAACATGAGAGGATGATGCGCGCGCAGTGGCGGGATGAGCCTGTAGAGGGCGCTATTACCCGCAGCAGCTCTAGCCATTGTACATTCAGAAAATAAATGGTCTTCACCAGGTTTAATGAAAGTAGATTAAATGATGCAGTTTGTAATATCTTCTTTACTCAATAAAAATGATTTGTCGAAAGTTGGATCTGTTTGTATATAATAGCAGCATTATGCCTATTATGCCTATAATAGCAGCATTATGCCTATCTAAATCCCGAAAATAACGAGAGAGTGAATGGCGCTTCCGGTTCGTTCTCCCCCGCGCATGCGCAGATTGGGCACTCTGCTCTGTGATGACGTCGCGCGGAAACCCATCTAAGCTATAGGGCATAGCAGTGGCGGCCATTTTCTGGTTCCACTTCAAAATAGTCAATGCATTTTTCCCATTGACATTTCCAAAAATATTTATATCAATTCATTTAAGCCTAGAATCAAGCCATCCAGGGTCCTGGTGAATCATGACCATTAAACATGTTTTCTGTGATTTTATTTTATTTTATATTTAGTTATATGATATACTATATTAAATAAATACCCTTTGTTTTGCCGTTTTCCAAAAAGTGTTTTCACAGAATCAAACGCGGGAGGACCACCCTTCAAAACTGCCGGGGGAAGTTCGGGGTCTTCTGGGGGAGGGGTTAGGTCCTCTGGGGGAGATGGGAGGTCCCCCAGAGGGTCCTTCCTCGTCTGAGGACACCGGGGCCTCCTGCAGGGTTCCTTCTTCGAGGTCGAAGGTGGAGACCACGGCAATTGAAGGCTCAGAGGCCCGCAGCTGTGCCAGCAGGCTCTTCACCTCCCGCCAGGTGGCGAGGTGTTTGAGGCTCCTGAGACGGCGGGCCTGCTCTGCAGGGTCCTGCTCCTCCCCCTTTACGTGGGTTTCGAGGTGCCTGACCAGCTTCTTTGTGGACTTATTGCAGTCAGCAATGGGGCAAGGAGCCTGATCAATATAAATATTACCATCTCCCCTTGGTTAGCCAGATGGTGGGTCTTCTTGAAATGCATCTTTATGTCACCCTTCAGCTGACCACACCCTAGGCGGCGCCTTCCTCGCCTTCTTCTTTCCCTGAAACAACATTAACACTGCTTTGAAAAAGTGCAATGGCTTAACATGGTGTCCCTTTTGTCAAACACTGAGGGACTGAGGGACACTATATGCAATCCAATGTTGCAATCTTATATTCTAAAGTTTCTAAAGTTTTCTAAAGTATTCTAAAGTTTCCAGATCTAGTGAAATTTAAAACGGCACAAATCATGTTTAAAGCCTGGAATAAGAGTTTACCTGGAAACATCCAAAAGCTTTTTAAGGAGAGTGATGGAGAATATGATGAAGAAATAAACACAATTTTAAACAGATGATAATTATTCATTCAACACTGAAACAAATGTGCATTTCAATATCCGGTATTAATCTGGAATAATCTTGATATAAGTATCAAAAACTGCAGAAATGTTAAACAGTTCAAGCGATGCTATAAGCAGTCATTCGTACAACATTATGGTCAGTTTTATTTTATACTGATTTAATAATTTACTATGATTATTCGCTTTATATGATGTTTTTTTTTTATTGACTATTTTCTTTACTTTATATGATGTTCTTTTATTATGACCGATTTATATGTACTGTATGTAAATTGTGTACTCATTTTATGGTATAACATTTTGTATTAAATCATATTGTTTTACAATAGATTATTTTTCATGGTAAGAAGGGGGCCGGACTAGATGAGCATTTGCTTCTTTCTGTCCCTTGAACAAATGTTTTGTAATTTGTGATGATGTAGATGATGATGTATGGAGTTTTCATACTTTTAAATTGTTCAAGATAAATAAAGATCAAATCAAAAAATCGAATCAAATGTCAAGTCATTTGGTATTGACATGGGAAAGAGCCATGCCAAGTTGACATAATATGGTACGGTGGAAAAGGACAGTCAATTTGTAATTTACATGGCAAAGGGGAATGCCAAGTAAACAGTTAATTTGGAAAATCGAAATCAACAAAAATGATTTCTTACATGTTGGAGATTGTCCATGACTCAATTTGAAGTTGGGCTGATTTGGATTTGGATCAAGAAAATGGAGATGCTGCTCTCTATCCTCTCTTTAGGAGACCAAGTGACTGACTGCCAAAGACAGGTCGGATTGCACAGCTGATGCTGATTGCCATGTGGTGCCATGTGTACTGGTGAGGGGGGGGGGGTTGTCTATTGTCCAAATGTACTGTCTATTTGGGATGTCACATTTACCAAGTCTATGCCAAAATGAACTGTCCAGTTGGGACGCCAAGTTGTTCAGTTGGGCATGACCTGTACATGTTACGTAACAAGCACACCTGAAACAGGTTGAAGTCGGGCAAGGCCAAATGTCCATTTGGCAGGTGTTCAGGTTTAGTTTTTTGAAAATGAAAACGTCCCTAGCCCTGCAACCGTGTTAGCTTTTGACGACAGCCGGTTACATTGTAATTATCGATAGTCCTAGATAGTGTTCATACATTTTCGGAGCTTGCGGGGGTTCAGAAAATAAATAGTATCAAAAGAGTATCGACTGCGTCCGTTTGGGTATGATCTGGTTTATCCCTTTTCAGGCCGGAATAACTTTTTTGGCCACGGAAGACCACCTGAGGACCCCAGATTTTCAGCAGCGGTACTCCTCATGGCCAATAATGAGAATCTAAAAGCTGGCCTTGGTAAATACTGTGGGAAAAAAAATGCTTGAACTCGGGGGCTCCGAATCCTCTAAGAGGCTTAGCCCTTGAGAGCCTTTTGACCAGAAGTTGATCATTTAAACCCAACTTTTTTTCTACAGTTTCTGAGCTTATGATTCTGACTCGATTTAGAGCATCCCTGTGGTGGTTTTACGTCTCTAGGTGTCTTGGGAGGCCCGCAATATCGCGTTCAAAGGGCAAAATTGACATCAGTGTTTCTTAGCCCAAAACGCATCGAATGAATTGTTTTTTTGCAAGGCACCTTAATACCACCTTATACACCAGAATCCAGAACGTGTGGTCTGTAGCACCAATTGTAAATAATGTATACATAAAAATTAAGCCTTGGTACACTACCATATTCAGTTTCAAACTGTGGTAGGCTCGCCAGCTGTACTCCAAAGACCTTCACCGTGTTGGTAGATGGTGACGTTTGTTTGGTTCTGTTGTACCCCTTCTTGATCTTAATGCCGTACTTGGCTCTGAGCTGCTGCACCGCCATCAACCGCTGCAGGCTGTCATCCACATCCATCAAGTCCTTCTTCAGGCTCATGGAGCCCTCAGGACACCGGTCAACATAGCAAGACAGCATGGTTGTTGGTTGAAGAGCTGGTTGAAGAACGTCAAATCTGACGGAGGATGGAGTCGTGATGAAAAAGCCTAAAAAGACAAGTGTGGCCTTAATGGGTTGCAAAGCTGGCAAAGGTCAAGAGGTCATCCGATGTTCACTTGGCACGGCCCGTGTTTAGGGCCATGCCAAAATGACTGTCCTTTTGGGATAACCCTTATCCACTCGGGCATGACCCATACCCTTTGTGTAACAACGGGATTTAAATGATGTTGACCTGGCATGGCCTTTTCACAATTCTAAACCAATTAGACTGTCATTTTGGGATGACTTTTGTTAACTTGGGCATTACCGGTACATGAGCCCTTGTTTTGGGTCATGCCAGATGGACTGATTAGATTTGGACTGACATCCCAAAATGACTCAGCCCCAGAGGTAAAAGTTGGCAAGTACACTCAATGCCAACTGGACACGAGGTCAGCACCAAAAATACTGTCCATTTGGGACGTTTTCTGTCAAACGGACGGTCCATTTGCAAAATGGACAGTCTATTTGCAAAATGGACCAGCCTGAATCATTTTTTTGGCCATGGAAGACCACCTGAGGACCCCAGATTTTCAGCAGCGGTACTCCTCATGGCTAATAATGAGAATCTAAAAGCTGGCCTTGGTAAATACTGTGGGGGAAAAAATGCTTGAACTCGGGGGCTAAGAATATTCTTAGAGGCTTAGCCCTTGAGAGCCTTTTGACCAGAAGTTGATCATTTAAGCCAAACTTTTTTCTACAGTTTCTGAGCTTATGATTCCGACATTACATAATGTTGATCAGCACTCGATTTAGAGCATCCCTGTGGTGGTTTTACGTCTCTAGGTGTCTTGGGAGGCCCGCAATATCGCGTCCAAATGGCAAAATTGACATCAGTGTTTTTTAGCCCAAAAAACAACAAATGATTTTTTTTTTTGCAAGGCACCTAAATACCACCTCATACACCAGAATCCAGAATGTGTGGTCTGTAGCACCTATTGTAAATAATGTATACATAAAAATAAAGCCTTGGTACACTACCATATTCAGTTTCAAACTGTGGTAGGCTCGCCAGCTGTACTCCAAAGACCTTCACCGTGTTGGTAGATGGTGACGTTTGTTTGGTTCTGTTGTACCCCTTCTTGATCTAAATGCCGTATTTGGCTCTGAGCTGCTGCACCGCCATCAACCGCTGCAGGCTGTCATCCACATCCATCAAGTCCTTCTTCAGGCCCATGGAGCCCTCAGGACACCGGTCAACATAGCAAGACAGCATGGTTGTTGGTTGAAGAGCTGGTTGAAGAACGTCAAATCTGACAGAGGATGGAGTCGTGATGAAAAAGCCTAAAAAGACAAGTGTGGCCTTAATGGGTTGCAAAGCTGGCAAAGGTCAAGAGGTCATCCGATGTTCACTTGGCACGGCCCGTGTTTAGGGCCATGCCAAAATGACTGTCCTTTTGGGATAACCCTTATCTACTCGGGCATGGCCCATACCTTTTGTGTAACAACGGGATTTAAATGATGTTGACCTTGCATGGCCTTTTCACAAGTCTAAACCAATTAGACTGTCATTTTGGGATGACTTATGTTAACTTGGGCATTACCGGTACATGAGCCCTTGTTTTGGGTCATGCCAGATGGACTGATTAGATTTGGACTGTCATCCCAAAATGACTCTCCATTTGGCAGGTGCCAAATGGAGAGCCCCAGAGGTAAAAGTTGGCAAGTACACTCAATGCCAACTGGACACGAGGTCAACACCAAAAAGACTGTCCATTCACAAAAAAGACTGTCCATTTGGGACGTTTTCTGTCAAATGGAAGGTCCATTTGCAAAATGGACGGTCTATTTGCAAAATGGACCGTCCATTTGCCGGTTCAGTCATACCCGAAAATACAAAAAAGTAAGAATTACTTTTGGGGCGATGGACCACCCCAGTTTTTTGATAAAGGTCTCTGCCAAATGGAGCCAATAGGCAAACCCAAATGGTGTCCATTTGACATGGTTTTCCATTACTCACCTTTCTAACATGCCATCAAGGTGCCTTCACCTTGGAGACCTGCTGCGGATATGGGTACGGCCTGGCGCAATATTTACACCTTCTGGCCCGGATTTTCAAGGGCCGGCGAGAGCTTGTTGGACTGATCCACTCATGGTGTTCAGACGTTCCCTACCGGCTCCTCGGCCGGTAGTTAAACAGTGTGAAAACAAATATTTTGAGATGGAGGGGTCCGTGGCCAAATACATATCATTTAAGGGGTCCTTGACATGAAAATGTTTTGAGAACCACTGTCATTGAAGACATGATGGCTTCTGTTGAGATCCAAATGACTGATATCAGTCGTGGCGACTGAGAACTTTAATCCATTGACTCAATACTGTCAAGATCATGACATTTTGTGACGATTAATTGTCATACAAATAACTGCGATTAATGGTTTAATTGTGTTTTTGGCATTGAACATTGGAACAACAAAATTAAACGTCTGTTTTTCTTTCTGGCTGTGTAAAACATTTGCCCATGCGGACGAATAACCTAAATATCGTTGCTGTCAGGCAGAAACCTCTTATCTCCATATTCTAACCTTTTGTGTTTTTTCGTAAATGATTAAGGCAATAGATCATACAACAGCATCACGCAAAAAGCTTGAAACGCGTCGCGAAGTGATGCGTTTTAAGCTTGTATATCTGCTATTATTTTATTTGAATCCAGAACAGTAACAGTTTGGGACATAATGAGGTTTCCACCCGACAAAGACAATACAATGACTGGAACCAATAAACAAAAAAAGAGTGCACTATGGATAAAAGAGGTCATACATTTAATAATTTCATACTTTAAAAAGTCTTTAAAACAGTAATATTGGAAATAGTAGATCTACAAGCTCACAACATGTCACAATGCGTTGTGACTTGTGAGCTTATAGATCTGTTATAGACACATGGGGACCACACATTTTGAGACAGTGCCGCTACTCGAGGTCTGTTAGCTCTCAATGCAATCTCTATAGGAGACATAGTAAAATACCGTAATTTCACTGGTTAAAGGGATACTTCACTTTCGGGCCGGGGACACATTTAAAAAAAATATTAAAAATAAATGAAAAAAGTTATGGAAAATTCATGGCCCCCTCACGACACGCAGTGTCCTACTAATGTGTGAGGGGGCCATGAATTTTCCATAACTTTTTTCATTTATTTTTAATATTTTTTTTAAATGTGTCCCCGGCCCGAAAGTGAAGTATCCCTTTAACTACTGATGCTGTAGCGATTTTTTTGTGTTCTAATAAACTGTCCCATTTGTTTAATTTACTATACCATAACTTGTACACCAGCCATTCCATGCTAACGTCATGAAAGGAGAATGCATGCACGTTATATATCAATATTCGCTGATTACCAATTATTAGACTAATTTCTGACAAACTGTAGGCCTACTTCCAAATAACTTACCTGCTCCAGAAATGTTATCGAAGTCCATTGCACATGACTGCTATACTGCTCACTATTACTGATATTATAAAACATGAGGCACATTAACTCTAGGCTACTTTCTCAATACATTTGGCTAGGTGAAGACAAAATAGCCCAAACACCCCCTAGTGGCTGGTTGCTGTATAGATCATAACGTCAATTCGGAAAGCTTAATAAATTGAAACAATTGCTGCATCTTTTTTTTATTTACACTGCAAAATAAGCCATTTAGACTGCAAAATATAACAATGAAATCCAGTAATATGGACATATTTGTTTTTGTCCATATTTTCTTTCTTTTTTTCTTAATATTTTATTTTCAAAAAACAATTAAGCACATGAACAGGGCCTTTAGTTACTTGTTACTTTGTATATTTGGATTATTATGACAAAACATGCATTAGCCACTTCAAATGGAAAATAACCCTAAGTAACTGAACACAAAATATCCAGAGTGACACAAAAAAAAAAGGTGTCTTCAACAACTCCATCTCTCTCAAACACCACTTATGGGTGAAGAGGTTTAGAAGGGCCTCCAAGCGCGCATAATTGTCATCACTGGAAACCATAGCGGAGGAGGGAAAAGTTCGACCATCATAACGGTGGGGTGGGGTTGGCCTTGTCTTGTAAAATATACACGTCTCAAACGAAATTGACCTATTTGCGGAATCCAAACCATCATGTAGACATCCTGGTGTGGCTCGTAGTCTCTCATAGTAGGAGGAACAGGCAGATTTAGGCCTCCTGGATAGGCATTCAGCAGGATCTGGATCATGTCTTTAACCTCACTGGCCATGATCAGACCAGGCGGAACAGTCTCGACATTCTGGACATTTCCATTCGGGCCGGGCAGTGCCCCAACAAATTGGGTCCAAGAGTCATCAAATACGACCCTGAACTGGTTAAATGCCATACCTGCAAGACGACTTTGTTGATGTTTCGTTGTTGTTCGCGCTGTTCTGTTTGAAACACCGTAAAGACGATGGCTAACAGGTAGGTTTAATAGGAGAAAAAAAAAACCATATTTGTTCTCTTGTAGCATTGCCACTTTAACAGGATTTTTTTTTAAAGGACACTTCAAACAAACCTTGACACTTTAACAATAAAACATTTCTCTTGACAAACGTTGAATAAAATGTATAAAACAAGTTCACCACCTTCAACACAGCCTCAGCCTCCATATTGTGGGCCATGCATGTTATGGCCAAACAGAAAACCAATCCCTGACGGGATCAGTCATTTGACAATATCAACTACACTAGATACTAGTTCTGGCTAGTCCTGAGCCAAACTAAAATGTCTGGCTCCCAGAGTCCTCCAACATGGTGGTCTTAACATAGAAATAGGTGACCTGCCAAAATGTGACCATCTGTTGATGTAAAAACAGTGATTTAACTGTGTGCAAGGTCACCAATTTCTCCATATAACCCTGCCATGCTGAAGACACTGCGTTAGTATCGCCCTGAGATTCCCGAAGGTGGCATACCCATTCCTGTTCACTTCCTCACAGCTTTGTTTGATTGGCTCAGCAAAAGATTTGATAGGAAGCTGTCATTTATACCTCATTCAAAACTGCTGCTGAGCCAATCAAACAGAGCTATAAGAAAATGAACTTGACGGGAAACGGGTAGGCCACCTTCAGAAATCACAGGACATGCCGGACATACAGGACACTGCAGGAAGACATCTTGTGCTAAAAGAACCGCACTGAAAAAATAATTGTAAAGAGAAGAGAAAAAAAGCACAGCACTTAAGGGACATTTCACCCCCAAAATGACTTTCTATCGATTAGTCACCCTTGAATTCATGGATATTTGGATATGGATATAAAGAGTCTCCTTTGTGTCTCCTACCGGTCCGCTGGTCATCAAATTATTGGCTTAGGAATGCAACAAAAACAATAATTCCATGAATTCAAGTCTCCATGGGGTGACTAATCGATAGAAAATGTTTTTTGGGGTGAATTACTGTATCCCTTTAAACAGGGATCAACAGCCTATCTTTTCTCATGGCCTTTATCTTCTCCTTCACCTCAGGCAGGTCTGAGATAAAGGATTGGAGAGATTTAGTGTACTGAATGAGTGTCTCCCCTTCCCGTGACGGTGGTGTTACTTTTGGGGCAGCAATTTGTAGTTCTGCAATTGCTGCAGTGTTGGCGATCGTCGTCTTGTCCTCTTTGAAGTGTTCGATGGTTCTCCTTACACTACCACTCTTTTTGTAGAACTTCAGCAACACTTTGTATCGTTCCTGGACACCATCATCCACAACTACAAGAATGAAGGACAAAATGAATCACTGCAAAGTAAAGCAACGCAGTTTGAACTTGCAGATAATCTATTTTCCCTAAATCTAAAACAAAATGTGGACTTTTAACAGAAATCCTGGACCAAAAATAAATAAATCAGAAAGAATTTCAGATGGCGGGCTGGCCAAATACATTTTAAATTAAGGGTTCTTGACATGAAAAGTTTGACATCCACACCTGAACAACCACCAACAAAATAATTTCCAAATGGTTGAGAACCACTGGTGTAGTCTATAAGAGCGAAGCACTGGAGCAAACTCCAGAAAACTGTGCCCATTTTCTACCACTGTGCCACTACTCGGTGGCAAGCACAGTACAAACTTCTTTCAGTGTGAAAGGGCCAACAGAGATACAAAAAAGTGCACATACCTCTTAGGGGGAAATGCCATGTTCGTCATTAATTTTTCTTGGGCTTCCTCTCAGAGGAGTCCTCAGAGCTGTCACTGTCAGAAGAAGCATCCCTCTTACTCTTGTGAGCTAAAGAAAACAACAACATTGAAATGCAATTAATTATCTACAAGCCATCAACAAGCTATGAGTTCACGCAAGTTCTCACAACAGTCATCCTTAACTGACATCTGTCAAAGTTAGGTCATGTACATCCTAGTCATAATTAGTAACTGACAGTGCAGGCTTGCGGATAGGGCACAGCCTTGGGTGTTGCCAGTCTCCATAGCATTAATGAACAATATCAAACTCACTAACCCCTTTTTTAAGACTTGTGGCGTCTTTGACGCTTCTTTTTGTTCTTCTTCTTGTCCCTTCTTTTCTTTAATTTTCTTCTTTCTTCTTGGTTGGACGAGTCATCGGTTCTGCCAGAGCTGCCATCACTGTCGCCAGAAGAGGACAGGGCTCTGGTTCTCTCTCTGGGAACTAAAAATAATGACGTAATGAAAATACATACTAATGAGACAAACTCTTAAAGGTCAAAAGCATACATTACTCAAAAGTACTTTAATTTGACCTTATAGTCATGAAAACATCAAGACAAATCGATAAAAAGATTTGTGGAATGTATATATAGTTTGTTTGAGATCAGGCTGAACACAAAGACAGACAGACAGACAGACAGACAGGTTCACTAAACTTCCAAGTGTCCCTGGAATATTAATTATTTATTATTGTAAGTTCCATAACATGAAATGCATGATCGTTTTTTTATCCCGTTTACTTTCTCATCCATTGGAGCTCAGCTTAAATTTCTAACCATATGCTTTACACTTTGCAGCCAAACGTGGCATGTCATCAGTTAAGGAAAATAATGCAACACCATTTGCCTTGATACTGGCTGATGTAAAATGAGACCGACAGAACAACAAAACGGGAATTAACTTAGTCACCCTAAGAGTGGCTCAAAGTGGAGACAAAACAGACATGCTCAAAAGTTACTGGATAAGAAATAAAGTGTTAGTGAAATAAAACATACCTGGTAATGTGGAAGCTGCCGTCCTAGCTGACGATCGTGCTCGTAAGGCTTTATTTAGTTTTTTTTTTAACCATTACCAGGTACCATTTTATGAACCAAAGTACATATGAAAATACAACAACATTACCATTAATCATTAATGGTCGGTCATTTTCTGGTTCCATCGTTCCAGACCCCATTCATTTCTCCCATAGAGATTTCCAAAAATATTTATATGAATTATTTTAAGCCTCCGCTAGAATCAAAGCCATCCAGGATCCTGCTGAATCTCGTATCTCGTAAGGCATTTAAAAGTTCTACACGAAGGTCATCCCTTTCGTTCTCCACTTTTTGGTTGATTGCCTCTTGCCTCCGGACCGCCTCCACTCCAGTAGGGGCAAGTGTTGGCTGGGGTGCACCTTCAACAATAATGAATTCCATTTAAGCACTGGTTGTAGTAATTTATTTCAAAAGCACTGTCTGTAGTCATCAATGATGAAGACTGATTTAATTTATCATGATATTTCTACGAGCTAACTGTAACATGTGTTGTTGTGAGATTGTAGATCGGCTAGTTTTGCTGAAGACAAATGAAGGTTGTGCCCTCACTTCTATTACCTTGATCAGAAGCGTCTGGGGCTCTCTTGTTGGAAGCGGTGGCTCTCTTGTTGGAAGCGGTGGTTTTCTTTGGCCTAACCGTAGAATTAGTAGGCGTGTCTGGTAGGGGGAAAAAAAGTTCTATGACACCAACACATTTTCTAAATGGTCACAGACTGAGCCACCGACAAACAATGAAGGTTTCATAAACACATGTGGTAAATCAATGTATCACGTCTGCTTGCATTATGAGGATTCAATGTTTGTAACTATAACCATACAGTCTATTCTGGAGCAAACATTTCCCAAAAAAAAGGCACTGTCACGTGTTGTGAGATTGTAGCTCGGTTAGTTTTGCTGAAGACAAATGAAGGTTGTGCCCTCACTTCTTTTACCTTGATCTGAAGCGTCTGGGGCTCTCTCGTTGGAAGCAGTGGTTTTCTTTTTGGAAACCGTGGTTTTCTTTGGCCTCGCCCTATAGGAAGTAGTAGCATGTCTGGGTAGGGGTATATTGGTGTTCTATGACACTAATACATTTTTTAAATGGTCACAGACTGACCCACCGAGACAAACAATGAAGGGTTCATAAACACATGTGGTAAATCAATGCATCACGTCTGCTTGCATTATGAGGAGTCAATGTTTGTAACTATACAGTAGGCACCATACTGTCTCTATTCTGGAGCAAAAATGTCCCCAAAATATCCAATCTACGAGCTAACGCACTGCAACACGTGTTGTGAGATTGTAGATCGGCTAGTTTTGCTGAAGACAAATGAAGGTTGTGCCCTCACTTCTATTACCTTGATCAGAAGCGTCTGGGGCAAACCTCTTGTTGGGAGCAGTGGCCCTCTTTGGCCTAGTAGGCCTAGCAGACATCTCTGGGGGGAGGGGGGAAATAAAGATTATACAATAGACGTTTTAACCATACAAACAGCGTCTCTATTCTGGGGGCAAACATTTTGCAAAAACAGCCAACAGTATCTATTAGCTAACAGCGTGTTTTAACATGTGTTGTGAGCTTGCAGGTTGACTGGTTTTGGGCAAGATTAAAAATCACGGTTGTGCTCTCCCCTTTCTTACCTTGACCATCTGAAGCAACTAGGACAACCTTTGGGCATAAAGCCAAACGAGTGTCACTGCCATTTTGTGCAGTACTCGCTGATATTAAAAAGCCATCGATGACGGTAAATTCTGGGTAGTCAGAGCCATTGAGATATAAAGAGTAGGATCAATGAGCAGTCCAGACACTACAGGACACAAGAATGAGCAGTCAGACACTACAGTTGTAACTTGTTATCAACCCCCAATAAATATAGATTTGGTTAAATGATTGAACATAAATTACACTAAATATAATTTGTATTTTAACAAAAAAAAACAAAAAACAAAAAAAATATATCATGTGATTTTTTGTTTTAATAAATAAACGTCAAGTCCTAAAACATGACATCGGCACATTGCATTTAGGGTTTTTAGCCAAGGAAAATGTACGACCCATGCCCCCACCCCCTAAACATAGTCCAGTTATAATACAGAAACCAATTACATTCCCAAAATAATCATAAAAAGCAGAGCATTCATAACATTACAAAATAAAAACAGTATTTGCACATGCATGCACATATGCATTTGGCCAAGCCATAAGTGCATACATTTAAATTAGTGTTCACAGCTTTGGTTAATTTTAAACCAGTGTTTTACCTTATTATCAAATGCACATTATATGATTAGCCTATTCTTTCTTTATATGATAAGCTATTGCAGTGAACACAAGATGACAAACTCCTTCTATCTCAATGGCGCTGGTCATAACCATAGCACACGTGTTCAAACAATAGCAAATAAGGTGGTTAGCTCTCACTTTCTCTTACCTTCATCATGCAAGGCAACTGGAACCGTTATGGCCTGCTTAGTTTTATTTTTAGACATCGCTGGAAAATAAAAACAGGCTATGACACAGAATTCATTTTGGCAAATCTTAAAAAAACATCCTTTAAAGACTTGCGATGACATGTGTCAGCACTTTGGATTTGAAATCTGAACATTTATGTAGATGTACAAGTTGTAAATGGAGAACGTGCCAAAACCAGGTATACATTTCTCCATGACGCTCGTGACAGACAAGCGTCATGTGAACCATGGCTAGGTCTGAACGATTCATATTTTTCAAACCAAAATCGGTATTTTTTTATTATAATATTCATTCTCGCATTAATATTAATCACCGAGCACCCGCGGGACTCATCTTCTCTCCATAGTGGCTGCCTCTCCGGTGTGTATTAGTGTTGCTGTTATTTAGTTCCCATCTATTGTTGTCAGCTATTTAAAAAATATATTTAAAAATAAATTAAAAGACATTGCTTTCATGCAAGGGTCATACTAAAACTAAAATAAAAGATTAAACAGTCAGACGTACATTATAGTAGCGTATCATTATCCTAGCCATAGTTCACACGACGCTCGTCTGTCACAGGCGTCATGGAACCGTTTGTTTCTGGTATTTGTTTTTTTTACATTTACAATTCACATGTACATAAATGTTCATATTTCAAATATAAAGTGCTGACCCCCATGCCACGGATGTAACAAGTTGAGCCGGCAAAGGTCTAAGTACCTGTATATTCCGTATTGTTCAATAAAAGCTTTTTAATCTGATCACCGGCCATTTTCTCTGATGCTTTCAACAATGCAACACTACTGGTTGGGAGGTGTATTGCACTCTGATACATTGCAAAAAAATACCAGAAAATGGCCGCCGATCGGATTAAAATGCTTTTTATTGAACAATACGGGAGATACAGGTACTTATTGCGGTCCGGATCAACTTGTTACATCCGTGGCTAAGGGGTCAGCATTTTATATTTGAAAGCTGAACGTTAATGTGAGTTGTAAATGTCAAAAAAATCTAAAAACAGCAACAATCAGTTCCATGACTGTCATGGTATGACGCGAACGGGCCTTTTGCGTGTTGTTGAAGGCAAGGGGCCGGGGGGGGCGGGGCTGGTGACGCCTCTAGTTACTAGGTCACATCCTCGACGGATAGCCCCGCCCACACCAAGCGAGGGGCAGACAGGCACAGACGCATCGCGGCACAGATGGCTGTGTGGTTGACGGACAACGGATGCACGCTTATGAGAAACAGTTGCGTGCATTAGCGCAAGATGAGGATCAAGGAAACATTGAGTCTAAATGTCCAGTTTGCTAATTCACTATTACTACGACTACTTTTGTATTTTACATTTTTAATTTCTCTAAATAAAGAAAACATTGAGTCTAAATGTCCAGTTTGCTAATTCACAATTATTATAGTATTTCTCTAAATATTATAAACTTTCAAATATCATTTATGAAAAGGCTACAGTGGAAGTCTGACTGACGTTTTTTCCTTTTTTTACTCTCTTGGTGTGGGGATTATCTGGCACATGTATCTGTTATGAAAGAAGAGAAATGGAAACGGCTATAGTCCATGGGAAACCATAAACCTACATCTAAATGAGTTGCCATATTTACATTTCCTTACAAATCTTTATAAAGCTATACATTTCAGGGATGCATAGTAACATTGAAAATCCACAAGATATTCCTCTACACTTATTTAGTGAGAACATTGCTCCTCCTAGAATTACTCCTGCACTTTCATAAGCAGAACAAACTGCAACTGGAGGTCCAAGTAAGTTAATTGGACAAATTAACTGAGATAAGATTATCTATTTTCAGCTGATCTACAAGTTCAAAACACTACAAAGCTACTTTTGCACAGCACCTTTATTACAATTGAAATTCATATAAAATAAAAAATAATCCCCAAAACCTGCTTCTTGAACTCACCAATTTGTGAACCTGTGGCCTGATGCCATGACGTGAATTCTCCTCCGGGGGTCAACAAAGGTCTATTTTGGGTTGATGGTCCACATAGCAAAGTGTTGATATTTAATTAGAAAGGCAGAGAATATTTGTCATTGTGCTTCAATTCCAAAGGTGCTTTATTTTCAAACAAGCAGCAATCTTTTGCAGTCACTTTTGGGACAATTAGCAGCATTTCTTCGCAAGTTAAGTTAGTGCAAGAATCACACAAAAGTATCAAACTTGTACAAAATACATCACTGCAAACAGATATATACACACATGTTTTTGTTTTAAAAGTGCTCAAATACATCACTGCAAACAGATATATACACACACGTTTTTTGTTTTAAAAGTGCTCACTTCTTTGGATGGGAGCAATTGCTCTCCACAGCAATCTTTTGCAGTCACTGTTGGGACAATTAGCAGCATTTCTCCTAGACTTAATAACACTTTTGGGAGAATTAGCAGCATTTCCCCTATACTTAATAACACTTTTGGGACAATTGCAACAAATGTTGCATACATGCAAGTGCAAACTTAATTTAGCTTTTTAGCATATAAAAACTGTACATACAAATAGCACACATGCAAGTTAAAAGTTAGTGCAAACATGCAACAATCACACAAAAGTATCAAACTTGTACAAAATACATCACTGCAAACAGATATATACACATGTTTTTGTTTTAAAAGTGCTGAAATACATCACTGCAAACAGATATATACACACATGTTTTTGTTTTAAAAGTGCTCACTTCTTTGGATGGGAGCAATTGCTCTCCACAGAATCAGCTAGTCTGTGGTGTGCCAACCTAAGTGTGCTCATGCCATAAGAGTGATCAAGTGATAGTAGTGCGTCAATACCACTACTTTGTGGCATTGACCCACCGCCCGGCAGACGCCTCTTGGACCTGGATGGGTCTTTTCGGCGGTTAGGCGTTCCTGGCTGACATTTAATCATTTTGCCTGATCGCGTCGCTGCTCGTCGGATTGCCCTTGCTCTTACGGTCGTGCTTGAGGTGTACCCACAAATGGAGAGAATGGCAGAGTTCTCCATTAATGGGTTACTTACAGCTGTAAACCGCTTGGTAAGTGTAGTTATAGTGTGATTGGAGAGCGTGGCATTATTTTTTAAGGTGATGTGCATGGTGGTGATGGCGTTGCTCAGGAGGTCCATGAGGATGCAACGGTCTGGTGCGTCTGTTAAAACAGGTACAACTTTGCTTAGAATTAAATGTACACAAAATAATGTTCTATAATGAAGTATTTGTATATACAGCTAGTTTATTATTCTTACCCTCTTCATCATGCAGCACAGGGTGGTCAGGAGTGGACGCAAGCGGAGTACCTGCACTTGGAGCAGACTCGAGCGGGGTGGAGTGTTCATGGTGGCTTGGTTGAAGAGGTTGATTAAAGTCTGCAGATGGTGGACACAACAGTACTCCTGTTATTACAATGCTACCACCCACCCATAGGGTGAATTATTGTTATTATTGTTCATATTCCCTTCTTTTCCGTTGTTTCCCTTCTTTTCCAATGCCACGCTCTCCAATCACACTATAACTACACTTACCAAGCGGTTTAGTGTAGCCAATATACTTTGCTTCCCACGTCTCTGTGTTGCAGAGCTGCAGCCGAATGTATATTGTGGTTGTGGACATTTTGGAGAATCACCACAGTAGGATACTGTGGCAAATGTGGGTCCACCTTAGCCCTGAGACAAGCAGCACAAAGATATGTGAGCAACAATATGTGGAATAATTGCATTCAAATGACAACACTTATTCATCATCATAAATTAAAAATGTTACTGTTACTGTAATGTTTTTTGATGTCCTTCTGTTGCCTGCTGTAGCTGATTGCTCACGTACATTGTGCTGACATTTGTAATTCCTCTGAAAATATGCATGTACAGATATGTATGTTAAGCAACATTATATTTTTTCTACAAGCTGACGCTATGTGCTGTCAGCTTGTAGATTGGCTATTTTTCGGCAGAGAGATGTGTAGATGGGGAAAAAAAGAGCAGTTGGCTCTTTTTTGGCAGAGACATGTGTAGATGTGGGGGAAAAAAAGAGTAGTTATGGTTCATTACCCTAAGGATATGTTTTGTGCCAGTCGCGAGTGCGTGGCCTAAGACCCTCCATGTGACGGCGGTCTCCTTTGTCTCCAGAACCCACTGATTAATGAGTTCAGTATTAAATGGAAGTCGCAAAGTAGCACAAAATGCGCTGTGGTCCATGTCTGACGTTTGCTCCTCAAATGATAGTCATACCCAGGGGGAAGCCAGGTCTATGAAATACAAATGGAAGCGATATTGAAGCTAACTTGTGTTATGATAAGTAACATAAGCAAACAACAGCAAATAGCAAACAATAATTTGAGTAAGTTGAATAACTACAGCAGTGTTATGACTGACCTTTAAGACAGGATAAGCAGAAAGATCACCACAGTTCTCATCACCACAACTTGTTGCACGCTCTGACATGCTGTGAAGAGAAAGAGACAACTCATACAAACGTTCGGCTGTACACATTAACGCCTTGAGTTAAAGAGTTGAGTTGGAGTTTCTTACCGTTCGTTTGTTTTCTCCGCCCGTTGACAGAAAAAAGTACCAAAATACGTGTTTCTCCGTCGCGATACATTGTTTGTTTGGAGCGAGGCAACTCGGCTAAGAAGCCGCCATGACCGGAAGGGGCGTGGCCTCCCAGCCCCCCCGGCCCCGCCCCCCCAGCCCCCCCGGCCCCGCCCCCCCTTGCCTTCAACAACACGCAAAAGGCCCGTTCGCGGCTGTCCCTTCCTTGTTTTCTAATTTCCTTGGCTCCCCCCCGGAAGCATAGAGGAAGCGGAAGTGCGTCCGAGATGCCGACGCTTCAGAGCCAGAGGAGGCGTCTACCTTTATATGTCTATGTGGCTATGTGCCTTTAGCGCGCAGGTGGAAGTCATGATACAATCTGCATTTAATGAGCTCCGTTCCGTAAACAACAATAGGACATCTGGTTTTTGAGCTAGCAACAATAAGGTTTCCGGTTGCCTTCAAAATAAGATAAAAAATGTGTAATGTTTTTTAAAAGACATAAATCTATTTTAAAAATACATTTATGTTGTATGTCTTTTAAATGGCGCATACTAGAAAGCTTCTAAGTGCCAATTTTATTTTTAAAGACACAAATGTATTTAAAAAATATATTTATGATGTATGTCTTTTTAAATGGCTTAAACTAGATCACAGTGCTAGGTTGTTCCTGATTTAAACTGGCTATTGATCCCCATTAAATGTGCACTTAGCACAGTTTCTGATCCTGTTTTGCAACACTTCTGACATACGCACGCGTGCGGGGACACCTCCCCTACAACACCACACTCTCAGATAAGCCGGAGAGGTGTAGAAAAAAGTGTGGCTATTTTTCCTTTTGTGACATTGCAAAGCCGGTTCCAAATACTTTATATTTTTCCTTTTGTGACATTGCAAAGCCGTAACATTGGCTGGGTAGGTGAGAGGGTAAAATTGGGCCCACATGACAGGATAAACAGATTATAGGTTGGAAACACTCCTGACAAGTGCAATATATGGCCGCACAATCCAGGAAGACTAGTGGCAACGGGTGACTGGTCAACCCGTTGTCCATACATTCTGTAGTGTGATAACGTTGTGGAAGCTAATGGGGATCCAAATAAAGAACAAACAATCACAGATCTAATCTTACACCTCCCAATCAGCTTGCATAATGCATTGGGACTTCCCCGATAATTATCAAACATGCTTGATATTTATATACATGTCATGTGAGCAAACAAGAGAAAGTTTACAAGACAGATGTAAACTAAGGAGGATTAATGCACACAGGTGCTTCGATGTTGGTTGGGGTAATTAATGACTGTAGCAAGATGTCATCCCGACCCTACGAGACACTTTACAAAGTTCATTCATTCAGGAATTATATTAATAATTAGATTACATATTTTTGACATTATAATAAAATAAATATAGGCGCTACGGATTCGTCTATAGTCTCATCGGGACTCAGGGACCAAAATAAATAATACATTATAAAAATAATATTAATAATAATTTAAAAATAATTATATAATAATACCTAATAATATATTAATATTCGAAATGGTGGGTCTTCTTTATAATCTAAATAGTGGTGTCTGGCCGTCGAAGTGGCGGGGTTTAAAAAAATAAAATAAAAAACCCTGCACTCCGAACAATGGAAGTCAATGATCGAAGTACCGGTGCGTCTAAATGGCGATGTATAACCATTCACACGTCCAAGGTGAGACATCACTATAGCTAAAATAATTCCAAGTTCAACCTCAAAGTCTAGAGGTTTAAAACGGTATTTTATTTATCAAACATTAAAAACATAATTATTTATCAAACATTAAAAACATAATTATTTATCAAACATTAAAAACATAAAACACAACATTAAAAACACAAAACACCATAAAATTAAAAAAGACCCGAACCCATTCATTTGGGTTAGGGTTGATAAGGGAGGGCATCCCTCATAAGGACCATGTTAAAAACGCCCCCACCGCCCTCCGAGGGCGGTGGGGGCGGTGAGGGCGGTGAGGGCGGGGCCTGATATTGGTGCTGGTGAGAGGGCGGTGGGGGCGGTGAGGGCGGGGCCTGATATTGGTGCTGGTGATTATGCTGGTGCTGGTGATTATGCTGGTGCTGGTGAAAAGACCCGAACCCATTCATTTGGGTTAGGGTTGATAAGGGAGGGCATCCCTCATAAGGACCATGTTAAAAACGCCCCCACCGCCCTCCGAGGGCGGTGGGGGCGGTGAGGGCGGTGAGGGCGGGGCCTGATATTGGTGCTGGTGAGAGGGCGGTGGGGGCGGTGAGGGCGGGGCCTGATATTGGTGCTGGTGATTATGCTGGTGCTGGTGATTATGCTGGTGCTGGTGAAAAGACCCGAACCCATTCATTTGGTTTAGGGTTGATAAGGGAGGGCATCCCTCATAAGGACCATGTTAAAAACGCCCCCACCGCCCTCCGAGGGCGGTGGGGGCGGTGAGGGCGGTGAGGGCGGGGCCTGATATTGGTGCTGGTGAGAGGGCGGTGGGGGCGGTGAGGGCGGGGCCTGATATTGGTGCTGGTGATTATGCTGGTGCTGGTGATTATGCTGGTGCTGGTGAAAAGACCCGAACCCATTCATTTGGTTTAGGGTTGATAAGGGAGGGCATCCCTCATAAGGACCATGTTAAAAACGCCCCCACCGCCCTCCGAGGGCGGTGGGGGCGGTGAGGGCGGTGAGGGCGGGGCCTGATATTGGTGCTGGTGAGAGGGCGGTGGGGGCGGTGAGGGCGGGGCCTGATATTGGTGCTGGTGATTATGCTGGTGCTGGTGATTATGCTGGTGCTGGTGAAAAGACCCGAACCCATTCATTTGGGTTAGGGTTGATAAGGGAGGGCATCCCTCATAAGGACCATGTTAAAAGGGTGGTGGGGGCGGTGAGGGCGGTGAGGGCGGGGCCTGATATTGGTGCTGGTGAGAGGGCGGTGGGGGCGGTGAGGGCGGGTCCTGATATTGGTGCTGGTGATTATGCTGGTGCTGGTGATTATGCTGGTGCTGGTGAAAAGACCCGAACCCATTCATTTGGGTTAGGGTTGATAAGGGAGGGCATCCCTCATAAGGACCATGTTAAAAACGCCCCCACCGCCCTCCGAGGGCGGTGGGGGCGGTGAGGGCGGTGAGGGCGGGGCCTGATATTGGTGCTGGTGAGAGGACGGTGGGGGCGGTGAGGGCGGGGCCTGATATTGGTGCTGGTGATTATGCTGGTGCTGGTGATTATGCTGGTGCTGGTGAAAAGACCCGAACCCATTCATTTGGGTTAGGGTTGATAAGGGAGGGCATCCCTCATAAGGACCATGTTAAAAACGCCCCCACCGCCCTCCGAGGGCGGTGGGGGCGGTGAGGGCGGTGAGGGCGGGGCCTGATATTGGTGCTGGTGAGAGGGCGGTGGGGGCGGTGAGGGCGGGGCCTGATATTGGTGCTGGTGATTATGCTGGTGCTGGTGATTATGCTGGTGCTGGTGAAAAGACCCGAACCCATTCATTTGGGTTAGGGTTGATAAGGGAGGGCATCCCTCATAAGGACCATGTTAAAAACGCCCCCACCGCCCTCCGAGGGCGGTGGGGGCGGTGGGGGCGGTGGGGGCGGTGAGGGCGGTGAGGGCGGGGCCTGATATTGGTGCTGGTGAGAGGGCGGTGGGGGCGGTGAGGGCGGGGCCTGATATTGGTGCTGGTGATTATGCTGGTGCTGGTGATTATGCTGGTGCTGGTGAAAAGACCCGAACCCATTCATTTGGGTTAGGGTTGATAAGGGAGGGCATCCCTCATAAGGACCATGTTAAAAACGGAGGGCGGTGGGGGCGGTGAGGGCGGTGAGGGCGGGGCCTGATATTGGTGCTGGTGAGAGGGCGGTGGGGGCGGTGAGGGCGGGGCCTGATATTGGTGCTGGTGATTATGCTGGTGCTGGTGATTATGCTGGTGCTGGTGAAAAGACCCGAACCCATTCATTTGGTTTAGGGTTGATAAGGGAGGGCATCCCTCATAAGGACCATGTTAAAAACGCCCCCACCGCCCTCCGAGGGCGGTGGGGGCGGTGAGGGCGGGGCCTGATATTGGTGCTGGTGAGAGGGCGGTGGGGGCGGTGAGGGCGGGGCCTGATATTGGTGCTGGTGATTATGCTGGTGCTGGTGATTATGCTGGTGCTGGTGAAAAGACCCGAACCCATTCATTTGGGTTAGGGTTGATAAGGGAGGGCATCCCTCATAAGGACCATGTTAAAAACGCCCCCACCGCCCTCCGAGGGCGGTGGGGGCGGTGAGGGCGGTGAGGGCGGGGCCTGATATTGGTGCTGGTGAGAGGGCGGTGGGGGCGGTGAGGGCGGGGCCTGATATTGGTGCTGGTGATTATGCTGGTGCTGGTGATTATGCTGGTGCTGGTGAAAAGACCCGAACCCATTCATTTGGGTTAGGGTTGATAAGGGAGGGCATCCCTCATAAGGACCATGTTAAAAACGCCCCCACCGCCCTCCGAGGGCGGTGGGGGCGGTGAGGGCGGTGAGGGCGGGGCCTGATATTGGTGCTGGTGAGAGGGCGGTGGGGGCGGTGAGGGCGGGGCCTGATATTGGTGCTGGTGATTATGCTGGTGCTGGTGATTATGCTGGTGCTGGTGAAAAGACCCGAACCCATTCATTTGGGTTAGGGTTGATAAGGGAGGGCATCCCTCATAAGGACCATGTTAAAAACGGAGGGCGGTGGGGGCGGTGAGGGCGGTGAGGGCGGGGCCTGATATTGGTGCTGGTGAGAGGGCGGTGGGGGCGGTGAGGGCGGGGCCTGATATTGGTGCTGGTGATTATGCTGGTGCTGGTGATTATGCTGGTGCTGGTGAAAAGACCCGAACCCATTCATTTGGGTTAGGGTTGATAAGGGAGGGCATCCCTCATAAGGACCATGTTAAAAACGCCCCCACCCCCCTCCGAGGGCGGTGGGGGCGGTGAGGGCGGTGAGGGCGGTGAGGGCGGGGCCTGATATTGGTGCTGGTGAGAGGGCGGTGGGGGCGGTGAGGGCGGGGCCTGATATTGGTGCTGGTGATTATGCTGGTGCTGGTGATTATGCTGGTGCTGGTGAAAAGACCCGAACCCATTCATTTGGGTTAGGGTTGATAAGGGAGGTCATCCCTCATAAGGACCATGTTAAAAACGGAGGGCGGTGGGGGCGGTGGGGGCGGTGAGGGCGGTGAGGGCGGGGCCTGATATTGGTGCTGGTGAGAGGGCGGTGGGGGCGGTGAGGGCGGGGCCTGATATTAGTGCTGGTGATTATGCTGGTGCTGGTGATTATGCTGGTGCTGGTGAAAAGACCCGAACCCATTCATTTGGTTTAGGGTTGATAAGGGAGGGCATCCCTCATAAGGACCATGTTAAAAACGCCCCCACCGCCCTCCGAGGGCGGTGGGGGCGGTGAGGGCGGTGAGGGCGGGGCCTGATATTGGTGCTGGTGAGAGGGCGGTGGGGGCGGTGAGGGCGGGGCCTGATATTGGTGCTGGTGATTATGCTGGTGCTGGTGATTATGCTGGTGCTGGTGAAAAGACCCGAACCCATTCATTTGGTTTAGGGTTGATAAGGGAGGGCATCCCTCATAAGGACCATGTTAAAAACGCCCCCACCGCCCTCCGAGGGCGGTGGGGGCGGTGAGGGCGGTGAGGGCGGGGCCTGATATTGGTGCTGGTGAGAGGGCGGTGGGGGCGGTGAGGGCGGGGCCTGATATTGGTGCTGGTGATTATGCTGGTGCTGGTGATTATGCTGGTGCTGGTGAAAAGACCCGAACCCATTCATTTGGGTTAGGGTTGATAAGGGAGGGCATCCCTCATAAGGACCATGTTAAAAGGGCGGTGGGGGCGGTGAGGGCGGTGAGGGCGGGGCCTGATATTGGTGCTGGTGAGAGGGCGGTGGGGGCGGTGAGGGCGGGGCCTGATATTGGTGCTGGTGATTATGCTGGTGCTGGTGATTATGCTGGTGCTGGTGAAAAGACCCGAACCCATTCATTTGGGTTAGGGTTGATAAGGGAGGGCATCCCTCATAAGGACCATGTTAAAAACGCCCCCACCGCCCTCCGAGGGCGGTGGGGGCGGTGGGGGCGGTGGGGGCGGTGAGGGCGGTGAGGGCGGGGCCTGATATTGGTGCTGGTGAGAGGGCGGTGGGGGCGGTGAGGGCGGGGCCTGATATTGGTGCTGGTGATTATGCTGGTGCTGGTGATTATGCTGGTGCTGGTGAAAAGACCCGAACCCATTCATTTGGGTTAGGGTTGATAAGGGAGGGCATCCCTCATAAGGACCATGTTAAAAACGCCCCCACCGCCCTCCGAGGGCGGTGGGGGCGGTGAGGGCGGTGAGGGCGGGGCCTGATATTGGTGCTGGTGAGAGGGCGGTGGGGGCGGTGAGGGCGGGGCCTGATATTGGTGCTGGTGATTATGCTGGTGCTGGTGATTATGCTGGTGCTGGTGAAAAGACCCGAACCCATTCATTTGGGTTAGGGTTGATAAGGGAGGTCATCCCTCATAAGGACCATGTTAAAAACGGAGGGCGGTGGGGGCGGTGAGGGCGGTGAGGGCGGGGCCTGATATTGGTGCTGGTGAGAGGGCGGTGGGGGCGGTGAGGGCGGGGCCTGATATTGGTGCTGGTGATTATGCTGGTGCTGGTGATTATGCTGGTGCTGGTGAAAAGACCCGAACCCATTCATTTGGTTTAGGGTTGATAAGGGAGGGCATCCCTCATAAGGACCATGTTAAAAACGCCCCCACCGCCCTCCGAGGGCGGTGGGGGCGGTGAGGGCGGTGAGGGCGGGGCCTGATATTGGTGCTGGTGAGAGGGCGGTGGGGGCGGTGAGGGCGGGGCCTGATATTGGTGCTGGTGATTATGCTGGTGCTGGTGATTATGCTGGTGCTGGTGAAAAGACCCGAACCCATTCATTTGGTTTAGGGTTGATAAGGGAGGGCATCCCTCATAAGGACCATGTTAAAAACGCCCCCACCGCCCTCCGAGGGCGGTGGGGGCGGTGAGGGCGGTGAGGGCGGGGCCTGATATTGGTGCTGGTGAGAGGGCGGTGGGGGCGGTGAGGGCGGGGCCTGATATTGGTGCTGGTGATTATGCTGGTGCTGGTGATTATGCTGGTGCTGGTGAAAAGACCCGAACCCATTCATTTGGGTTAGGGTTGATAAGGGAGGGCATCCCTCATAAGGACCATGTTAAAAGGGCGGTGGGGGCGGTGAGGGCGGTGAGGGCGGGGCCTGATATTGGTGCTGGTGAGAGGGCGGTGGGGGCGGTGAGGGCGGGGCCTGATATTGGTGCTGGTGATTATGCTGGTGCTGGTGATTATGCTGGTGCTGGTGAAAAGACCCGAACCCATTCATTTGGGTTAGGGTTGATAAGGGAGGGCATCCCTCATAAGGACCATGTTAAAAACGCCCCCACCGCCCTCCGAGGGCGGTGGGGGCGGTGGGGGCGGTGAGGGCGGTGAGGGCGGGGCCTGATATTGGTGCTGGTGAGAGGGCGGTGGGGGCGGTGAGGGCGGGGCCTGATATTGGTGCTGGTGATTATGCTGGTGCTGGTGATTATGCTGGTGCTGGTGAAAAGACCCGAACCCATTCATTTGGGTTAGGGTTGATAAGGGAGGGCATCCCTCATAAGGACCATGTTAAAAACGGAGGGCGGTGGGGGCGGTGAGGGCGGTGAGGGCGGGGCCTGATATTGGTGCTGGTGAGAGGGCGGTGGGGGCGGTGAGGGCGGGGCCTGATATTGGTGCTGGTGATTATGCTGGTGCTGGTGATTATGCTGGTGCTGGTGAAAAGACCCGAACCCATTCATTTGGTTTAGGGTTGATAAGGGAGGGCATCCCTCATAAGGACCATGTTAAAAACGCCCCCACCGCCCTCCGAGGGCGGTGGGGGCGGTGAGGGCGGTGAGGGCGGGGCCTGATATTGGTGCTGGTGAGAGGGCGGTGGGGGCGGTGAGGGCGGGGCCTGATATTGGTGCTGGTGATTATGCTGGTGCTGGTGATTATGCTGGTGCTGGTGAAAAGACCCGAACCCATTCATTTGGGTTAGGGTTGATAAGGGAGGGCATCCCTCATAAGGACCATGTTAAAAACGGAGGGCGGTGGGGGCGGTGAGGGCGGGGCCTGATATTGGTGCTGGTGAGAGGGCGGTGGGGGCGGTGAGGGCGGGGCCTGATATTGGTGCTGGTGATTATGCTGGTGCTGGTGATTATGCTGGTGCTGGTGAAAAGACCCGAACCCATTCATTTGGTTTAGGGTTGATAAGGGAGGGCATCCCTCATAAGGACCATGTTAAAAACGCCCCCACCGCCCTCCGAGGGCGGTGGGGGCGGTGAGGGCGGTGAGGGCGGGGCCTGATATTGGTGCTGGTGAGAGGGCGGTGGGGGCGGTGAGGGCGGGGCCTGATATTGGTGCTGGTGATTATGCTGGTGCTGGTGATTATGCTGGTGCTGGTGAAAAGACCCGAACCCATTCATTTGGTTTAGGGTTGATAAGGGAGGGCATCCCTCATAAGGACCATGTTAAAAACGCCCCCACCGCCCTCCGAGGGCGGTGGGGGCGGTGAGGGCGGTGAGGGCGGGGCCTGATATTGGTGCTGGTGAGAGGGCGGTGGGGGCGGTGAGGGCGGGGCCTGATATTGGTGCTGGTGATTATGCTGGTGCTGGTGATTATGCTGGTGCTGGTGAAAAGACCCGAACCCATTCATTTGGGTTAGGGTTGATAAGGGAGGGCATCCCTCATAAGGACCATGTTAAAAGGGCGGTGAGGGCGGTGAGGGCGGGGCCTGATATTGGTGCTGGTGAGAGGGCGGTGGGGGCGGTGAGGGCGGGGCCTGATATTGGTGCTGGTGATTATGCTGGTGCTGGTGATTATGCTGTTGCTGGTGAAAAGACCCGAACCCATTCATTTGGGTTAGGGTTGATAAGGGAGGGCATCCCTCATAAGGACCATGTTAAAAACGCCCCCACCGCCCTCCGAGGGCGGTGGGGGCGGTGAGGGCGGTGAGGGCGGGGCCTGATATTGGTGCTGGTGAGAGGGCGGTGGGGGCGGTGAGGGCGGGGCCTGATATTGGTGCTGGTGATTATGCTGGTGCTGGTGATTATGCTGGTGCTGGTGAAAAGACCCGAACCCATTCATTTGGGTTAGGGTTGATAAGGGAGGGCATCCCTCATAAGGACCATGTTAAAAACGGAGGGCGGTGGGGGCGGTGAGGGCGGTGAGGGCGGGGCCTGATATTGGTGCTGGTGAGAGGGCGGTGGGGGCGGTGAGGGCGGGGCCTGATATTGGTGCTGGTGATTATGCTGGTGCTGGTGATTATGCTGGTGCTGGTGAAAAGACCCGAACCCATTCATTTGGTTTAGGGTTGATAAGGGAGGGCATCCCTCATAAGGACCATGTTAAAAACGCCCCCACCGCCCTCCGAGGGCGGTGGGGGCGGTGAGGGCGGTGAGGGCGGGGCCTGATATTGGTGCTGGTGAGAGGGCGGTGGGGGCGGTGAGGGCGGGGCCTGATATTGGTGCTGGTGATTATGCTGGTGCTGGTGATTATGCTGGTGCTGGTGAAAAGACTTTTCAGGGTTGATAAGGGAGGGCATCCCTCATAAGGACCATGTTAAAAACGCCCCCACCGCCCTCCGAGGGCGGTGGGGGCGGTGAGGGCGGTGAGGGCGGGGCCTGATATTGGTGCTGGTGAGAGGGCGGTGGGGGCGGTGAGGGCGGGGCCTGATATTGGTGCTGGTGATTATGCTGGTGCTGGTGATTATGCTGGTGCTGGTGAAAAGACCCGAACCCATTCATTTGGGTTAGGGTTGATAAGGGAGGGCATCCCTCATAAGGACCATGTTAAAAACGGAGGGCGGTGGGGGCGGTGGGGGCGGTGAGGGCGGTGAGGGCGGGGCCTGATATTGGTGCTGGTGAGAGGGCGGTGGGGGCGGTGAGGGCGGGGCCTGATATTGGTGCTGGTGATTATGCTGGTGCTGGTGATTATGCTGGTGCTGGTGAAAAGACCCGAACCCATTCATTTGGGTTAGGGTTGATAAGGGAGGGCATCCCTCATAAGGACCATGTTAAAAACGCCCCCACCGCCCTCCGAGGGCGGTGGGGGTGGTGAGGGCGGTGAGGGCGGGGCCTGATATTGGTGCTGGTGAGAGGGCGGTGGGGGCGGTGAGGGCGGGGCCTGATATTGGTGCTGGTGATTATGCTGGTGCTGGTGATTATGCTGGTGCTGGTGAAAAGACCCGACCCGAAAAGACCCGAACATGCTGTGAAGAGAAAGAGACAACTCATACAAACGTTCGGCTGTACACATTAACGCCTTGAGTTAAAGAGTTGAGTTGGAGTTTCTTACCGTTCGTTTGTTTTCTCCGCCCGTTGACAGAAAAAAGTACCAAAATACGTGTTTCTCCGTCGCGATACATTGTTTGTTTGGAGCGAGGCAACTCGGCTAAGAAGCCGCCATGACCGGAAGGGGCGTGGCCTCCCAGCCCCCCCGGCCCCCCAGCCCCCCCGGCCCCGCCCCCCCTTGCCTTCAACAACACGCAAAAGGCCCGTTCGCGGCTGTCCCTTCCTTGTTTTCTAATTTCCTTGGCTCCCCCCCGGAAGCATAGAGGAAGCGGAAGTGCGTCCGAGATGCCGACGCTTCAGAGCCAGAGGAGGCGTCTACCTTTATATGTCTATGTGGCTATGTGCCTTTAGCGCGCAGGTGGAAGTCATGATACAATCTGCATTTAATGAGCTCCGTTCCGTAAACAACAATAGGACATCTGGTTTTTGAGCTAGCAACAATAAGGTTTCCGGTTGCCTTCAAAATAAGATAAAAAATGTGTAATGTTTTTTAAAAGACATAAATCTATTTTAAAAATACATTTATGTTGTATGTCTTTTAAATGGCGCATACTAGAAAGCTTCTAAGTGCCAATTTTATTTTTAAAGACACAAATGTATTTAAAAAATATATTTATGATGTATGTCTTTTTAAATGGCTTAAACTAGATCACAGTGCTAGGTTGTTCCTGATTTAAACTGGCTATTGATCCCCATTAAATGTGCACTTAGCACAGTTTCTGATCCTGTTTTGCAACACTTCTGACATACGCACGCGTGCGGGGACACCTCCCCTACAACACCACACTCTCAGATAAGCCGGAGAGGTGTAGAAAAAAGTGTGGCTATTTTTCCTTTTGTGACATTGCAAAGCCGGTTCCAAATACTTTATATTTTTCCTTTTGTGACATTGCAAAGCCGTAACATTGGCTGGGTAGGTGAGAGGGTAAAATTGGGCCCACATGACAGTATAAACAGATTATAGGTTGGAAACACTCCTGACAAGTGCAATATATGGCCGCACAATCCAGGAAGACTAGTGGCAACGGGGTGACTGGTCAACCCGTTGTCCATACATTCTGTAGTGTGATAACGTTGTGGAAGCTAATGGGGATCCAAATAAAGAACAAACAATCACAGATCTAATCTTACACCTCCCAATCAGCTTGCATAATGCATTGGGACTTCCCCGATAATTATCAAACATGCTTGATATTTATATACATGTCATGTGAGCAAACAAGAGAAAGTTTACAAGACAGATGTAAACTAAGGAGGATTAATGCACACAGGTGCTTCGATGTTGTTTGGGGTAATTAATGACTGTAGCAAGATGTCATCCCGACCCTACGAGACACTTTACAAAGTTCATTCATTCAGGAATTATATTAATAATTAGATTACATATTTTTGACATTATAATAAAATAAATATAGGTGCTACGGATTCGTCTATAGTCTCATCGGGACTCAGGGACCAAAATAAATAATACATTATAAAAATAATATTAATAATAATTTAAAAATAATTATATAATAATACCTAATAATATATTAATATTCGAAATGGTGGGTCTTCTTTATAATCTAAATAGTGGTGTCTGGCCGTCGAAGTGGCGGGGTTTAAAAAAATAAAATAAAAAACCCTGCACTCCGAACAATGGAAGTCAATGATCGAAGTACCGGTGCGTCTAAATGGCGATGTATAACCATTCACACGTCCAAGGTGAGACATCACTATAGCTAAAATAATTCCAAGTTCAACCTCAAAGTCTAGAGGTTTAAAACGGTATTTTATTTATCAAACATTAAAAACATAATTATTTATCAAACATTAAAAACATAATTATTTATCAAACATTAAAAACATAAAACACAACATTAAAAACACAAAACACCATAAAATTAAAAAAGACCCGAACCCATTCATTTGGGTTAGGGTTGATAAGGGAGGGCATCCCTCATAAGGACCATGTTAAAAACGCCCCCACCGCCCTCCGAGGGCGGTGGGGGCGGTGAGGGCGGTGAGGGCGGGGCCTGATATTGGTGCTGGTGAGAGGGCGGTGAGGGCGGTGAGGGCGGGGCCTGATATTGGTGCTGGTGAGAGGGCGGTGGGGGCGGTGAGGGCGGGGCCTGATATTGGTGCTGGTGATTATGCTGGTGCTGGTGATTATGCTGGTGCTGGTGAAAAGACCCGAACCCATTCATTTGGGTTAGGGTTGATAAGGGAGGGCATCCCTCATAAGGACCATGTTAAAAACGCCCCCACCGTCCTCCGAGGGCGGTGGGGGCGGTGAGGGCGGTGAGGGCGGGGCCTGATATTGGTGCTGGTGAGAGGGCGGTGGGGGCGGTGAGGGCGGGCCTGATATTGGTGCTGGTGATTATGCTGGTGCTGGTGATTATGCTGGTGCTGGTGAAAAGACCCGAACCCATTCATTTGGGTTAGGGTTGATAAGGGAGGGCATCCCTCATAAGGACCATGTTAAAAACGCCCCCACCGCCTTCCGAGGGCGGTGGGGGCGGTGGGGGCGGTGAGGGCGGTGAGGGCGGGGCCTGATATTGGTGCTGGTGAGAGGGCGGTGGGGGCGGTGGGGGCGGTGAGGGCGGGGCCTGATATTGGTGCTGGTGATTATGCTGGTGCTGGTGATTATGCTGGTGCTGGTGAAAAGACCCGAACCCATTCATTTGGGTTAGGGTTGATAAGGGAGGGCATCCCTCATAAGGACCATGTTAAAAACGCCCCCACCGCCCTCCGAGGGCGGTGGGGGCGGTGAGGGCGGTGAGGGCGGGGCCTGATATTGGTGCTGGTGAGAGGGCGGTGGGGGCGGTGAGGGCGGGGCCTGATATTGGTGCTGGTGATTATGCTGGTGCTGGTGATTATGCTGGTGCTGGTGAAAAGACCCGAACCCATTCATTTGGGTTAGGGTTGATAAGGGAGGGCATCCCTCATAAGGACCATGTTAAAAACGCCCCCACCGCCCTCCGAGGGCGGTGGGGGCGGTGAGGGCGGGGCCTGATATTGGTGCTGGTGAGAGGGCGGTGAGGGCGGTGAGGGCGGGGCCTGATATTGGTGCTGGTGAGAGGGCGGTGGGGGCGGTGAGGGCGGGGCCTGATATTGGTGCTGGTGATTATGCTGGTGCTGGTGATTATGCTGGTGCTGGTGAAAAGACCCGAACCCATTCATTTGGGTTAGGGTTGATAAGGGAGGGCATCCCTCATAAGGACCATGTTAAAAACGCCCCCACCGCCCTCCGAGGGCGGTGAGGGCGGTGAGGGCGGGGCCTGATATTGGTGCTGGTGAGAGGGCGGTGGGGGCGGTGAGGGCGGGGCCTGATATTGGTGCTGGTGATTATGCTGGTGCTGGTGATTATGCTGGTGCTGGTGAAAAGACCCGAACCCATTCATTTGGGTTAGGGTTGATAAGGGAGGGCATCCCTCATAAGGACCATGTTAAAAACGCCCCCACCGCCCTCCGAGGGCGGTGGGGGCGGTGAGGGCGGTGAGGGCGGGGCCTGATATTGGTGCTGGTGAGAGGGCGGTGGGGGCGGTGAGGGCGGGGCCTGATATTGGTGCTGGTGATTATGCTGGTGCTGGTGATTATGCTGGTGCTGGTGAAAAGACCCGAACCCATTCATTTGGGTTAGGGTTGATAAGGGAGGGCATCCCTCATAAGGACCATGTTAAAAACGCCCCCACCGCCCTCCGAGGGCGGTGGGGGCGGTGGGGGCGGTGAGGGCGGTGAGGGCGGGGCCTGATATTGGTGCTGGTGAGAGGGCGGTGGGGGCGGTGAGGGCGGGGCCTGATATTGGTGCTGGTGATTATGCTGGTGCTGGTGATTATGCTGGTGCTGGTGAAAAGACCCGAACCCATTCATTTGGGTTAGGGTTGATAAGGGAGGGCATCCCTCATAAGGACCATGTTAAAAACGCCCCCACCGCCCTCCGAGGGCGGTGGGGGCGGTGAGGGCGGTGAGGGCGGGGCCTGATATTGGTGCTGGTGAGAGGGCGGTGGGGGCGGTGAGGGCGGGGCCTGATATTGGTGCTGGTGATTATGCTGGTGCTGGTGATTATGCTGGTGCTGGTGAAAAGACCCGAACCCATTCATTTGGGTTAGGGTTGATAAGGGAGGGCATCCCTCATAAGGACCATGTTAAAAACGCCCCCACCGCCCTCCGAGGGCGGTGGGGGCGGTGGGGGCGGTGAGGGCGGTGAGGGCGGGGCCTGATATTGGTGCTGGTGAGAGGGCGGTGGGGGCGGTGAGGGCGGGGCCTGATATTGGTGCTGGTGATTATGCTGGTGCTGGTGATTATGCTGGTGCTGGTGAAAAGACCCGAACCCATTCATTTGGGTTAGGGTTGATAAGGGAGGGCATCCCTCATAAGGACCATGTTAAAAACGCCCCCACCGCCCTCCGAGGGCGGTGGGGGCGGTGAGGGCGGTGAGGGCGGGGCCTGATATTGGTGCTGGTGAGAGGGCGGTGGGGGCGGTGAGGGCGGGGCCTGATATTGGTGCTGGTGATTATGCTGGTGCTGGTGATTATGCTGGTGCTGGTGAAAAGACCCGAACCCATTCATTTGGGTTAGGGTTGATAAGGGAGGGCATCCCTCATAAGGACCATGTTAAAAACGCCCCCACCGCCCTCCGAGGGCGGTGGGGGCGGTGAGGGCGGTGAGGGCGGGGCCTGATATTGGTGCTGGTGAGAGGGCGGTGGGGGCGGTGAGGGCGGGGCCTGATATTGGTGCTGGTGATTATGCTGGTGCTGGTGATTATGCTGGTGCTGGTGAAAAGACCCGACCCGAAAAGACCCGAACATGCTGTGAAGAGAAAGAGACAACTCATACAAACGTTCGGCTGTACACATTAACGCCTTGAGTTAAAGAGTTGAGTTGGAGTTTCTTACCGTTCGTTTGTTTTCTCCGCCCGTTGACAGAAAAAAGTACCAAAATACGTGTTTCTCCGTCGCGATACATTGTTTGTTTGGAGCGAGGCAACTCGGCTAAGAAGCCGCCATGACCGGAAGGGGCGTGGCCTCCCAGCCCCCCCGGCCCCCCAGCCCCCCCGGCCCCGCCCCCCCTTGCCTTCAACAACACGCAAAAGGCCCGTTCGCGGCTGTCCCTTCCTTGTTTTCTAATTTCCTTGGCTCCCCCCCGGAAGCATAGAGGAAGCGGAAGTGCGTCCGAGATGCCGACGCTTCAGAGCCAGAGGAGGCGTCTACCTTTATGTCTATGTGGCTATGTGCCTTTAGCGCGCAGGTGGAAGTCATGATACAATCTGCATTTAATGAGCTCCGTTCCGTAAACAACAATAGGACATCTGGTTTTTGAGCTAGCAACAATAAGGTTTCCGGTTGCCTTCAAAATAAGATAAAAAATGTGTAATGTTTTTTAAAAGACATAAATCTATTTTAAAAATACATTTATGTTGTATGTCTTTTAAATGGCGCATACTAGAAAGCTTCTAAGTGCCAATTTTATTTTTAAAGACACAAATGTATTTAAAAAATATATTTATGATGTATGTCTTTTTAAATGGCTTAAACTAGATCACAGTGCTAGGTTGTTCCTGATTTAAACTGGCTATTGATCCCCATTAAATGTGCACTTAGCACAGTTTCTGATCCTGTTTTGCAACACTTCTGACATACGCACGCGTGCGGGGACACCTCCCCTACAACACCACACTCTCAGATAAGCCGGAGAGGTGTAGAAAAAAGTGTGGCTATTTTTCCTTTTGTGACATTGCAAAGCCGGTTCCAAATACTTTATATTTTTCCTTTTGTGACATTGCAAAGCCGTAACATTGGCTGGGTAGGTGAGAGGGTAAAATTGGGCCCACATGACAGTATAAACAGATTATAGGTTGGAAACACTCCTGACAAGTGCAATATATGGCCGCACAATCCAGGAAGACTAGTGGCAACGGGGTGACTGGTCAACCCGTTGTCCATACATTCTGTAGTGTGATAACGTTGTGGAAGCTAATGGGGATCCAAATAAAGAACAAACAATCACAGATCTAATCTTACACCTCCCAATCAGCTTGCATAATGCATTGGGACTTCCCCGATAATTATCAAACATGCTTGATATTTATATACATGTCATGTGAGCAAACAAGAGAAAGTTTACAAGACAGATGTAAACTAAGGAGGATTAATGCACACAGGTGCTTCGATGTTGGTTGGGGTAATTAATGACTGTAGCAAGATGTCATCCCGACCCTACGAGACACTTTACAAAGTTCATTCATTCAGGAATTATATTAATAATTAGATTACATATTTTTGACATTATAATAAAATAAATATAGGCGCTACGGATTCGTCTATAGTCTCATCGGGACTCAGGGACCAAAATAAATAATACATTATAAAAATAATATTAATAATAATTTTAAAATAATTATATAATAATACCTAATAATATATTAATATTCGAAATGGTGGGTCTTCTTTATAATCTAAATAGTGGTGTCTGGCCGTCGAAGTGGCGGGGTTTAAAAAAATAAAATAAAAAACCCTGCACTCCGAACAATGGAAGTCAATGATCGAAGTACCGGTGCGTCTAAATGGCGATGTATAACCATTCACACGTCCAAGGTGAGACATCACTATAGCTAAAATAATTCCAAGTTCAACCTCAAAGTCTAGAGGTTTAAAACGGTATTTTATTTATCAAACATTAAAAACATAATTATTTATCAAACATTAAAAACATAATTATTTATCAAACATTAAAAACATAAAACACAACATTAAAAACACAAAACACCATAAAATTAAAAAAGACCCGAACCCATTCATTTGGGTTAGGGTTGATAAGGGAGGGCATCCCTCATAAGGACCATGTTAAAAACGCCCCCACCGCCCTCCGAGGGCGGTGGGGGCGGTGACGGCGGTGAGGGCGGGGCCTGATATTGGTGCTGGTGAGAGGGCGGTGAGGGCGGTGAGGGCGGGGCCTGATATTGGTGCTGGTGAGAGGGCGGTGGGGGCGGTGAGGGCGGGGCCTGATATTGGTGCTGGTGATTATGCTGGTGCTGGTGATTATGCTGGTGCTGGTGAAAAGACCCGAACCCATTCATTTGGGTTAGGGTTGATAAGGGAGGGCATCCCTCATAAGGACCATGTTAAAAACGCCCCCACCGCCCTCCGAGGGCGGTGGGGGCGGTGAGGGCGGTGAGGGCGGGGCCTGATATTGGTGCTGGTGAGAGGGCGGTGGGGGCGGTGAGGGCGGGGCCTGATATTGGTGCTGGTGATTATGCTGGTGCTGGTGATTATGCTGGTGCTGGTGAAAAGACCCGAACCCATTCATTTGGGTTAGGGTTGATAAGGGAGGGCATCCCTCATAAGGACCATGTTAAAAACGCCCCCACCGCCCTCCGAGGGCGGTGGGGGCGGTGAGGGCGGTGAGGGCGGGGCCTGATATTGGTGCTGGTGAGAGGGCGGTGGGGGCGGTGAGGGCGGGGCCTGATATTGGTGCTGGTGATTATGCTGGTGCTGGTGATTATGCTGGTGCTGGTGAAAAGACCCGAACCCATTCATTTGGGTTAGGGTTGATAAGGGAGGGCATCCCTCATAAGGACCATGTTAAAAACGCCCCCACCGCCCTCCGAGGGCGGTGGGGGCGGTGAGGGCGGTGAGGGCGGGGCCTGATATTGGTGCTGGTGAGAGGGCGGTGGGGGCGGTGAGGGCGGGGCCTGATATTGGTGCTGGTGATTATGCTGGTGCTGGTGATTATGCTGGTGCTGGTGAAAAGACCCGAACCCATTCATTTGGGTTAGGGTTGATAAGGGAGGGCATCCCTCATAAGGACCATGTTAAAAACGCCCCCACCGCCCTCCGAGGGCGGTGGGGGCGGTGAGTGTGGAATAATCCATGATTATGAAAGATAACTGTGTATTATTATTGGTGCTAAAATAAGGTGCTGTTATTGTTTCTGCAGGAGTTAACGAAATGTTCTATTTAAGTCTGACCAAAAGGCCACAGTAGACTCCCTGCTGTGCGAAGAGCCTCAAAGGAACCTACCATTCCGAGCGGGGGTAGCTTTCTAGATAAGAGACAAAAGCTTTGTGTGAGAACAAAGCCAAATGGTTGACTGGACAGATAGCAAAGGTGCCAGTCTGCTTTGCTGTGACAGGAAGCAGCAGGCAATCGCAAGGCTTTGTGGGTAATCAGAGCTTCCTGTTTGCTAGAAACTCCCTGTAGGAGGACCTAATTCAAGAAGTTGATAAATTCCCTGCTTTGGAGCTAGCAGATTTAGATTCGAATAAGTGACTGAACCGTGGGTCGTTCTAGGATATGGGTTCTGGAGTGACTCACTGAATCATTTGGAAAGAGTGTGAGATTAATAGTGAGTATTGAACATTGTAATGATTGTATGTTTGATGGGTTCATGATTGTGTAATGTCATATCCTTAATACTGTAAATGTTCTGTGCTTGTTTTCTCTCTAAGGTTTAATTACCTAACTGATCTAAAGGCTACTAACTGATCTAAAGGTCTAACTAACTAACAACCTAAGTATTAGAATAGAGTTATATGTTTGTAATTGTGATTAGTAATAAAATACCTTAAAAGACACCAGTTTGAGTAATTTGCTTAGACCCTCCACACTCTGACCTACCCTTTCATTGGGCCTAGTAACCGTAGCTTAACTCTGCACAAAGCAGAAACTACGATTAACTATAAAAATGAACAGTGAGGGCGGTGAGGGCGGGGCCTGATATTGGTGCTGGTGAGAGGGCGGTGGGGGCGGTGAGGGCGGGGCCTGATATTGGTGCTGGTGATTATGCTGGTGCTGGTGATTATGCTGGTGCTGGTGAAAAGACCCGAACCCATTCATTTGGGTTAGGGTTGATAAGGGAGGGCATCCCTCATAAGGACCATGTTAAAAACGCCCCCACCGCCCTCCGAGGGCGGTGGGGGCGGTGAGGGCGGTGAGGGCGGGGCCTGATATTGGTGCTGGTGAGAGGGCGGTGGGGGCGGTGAGGGCGGGGCCTGATATTGGTGCTGGTGATTATGCTGGTGCTGGTGATTATGCTGGTGCTGGTGAAAAGACCCGAACCCATTCATTTGGGTTAGGGTTGATAAGGGAGGGCATCCCTCATAAGGACCATGTTAAAAACGCCCCCACCGCCCTCCGAGGGCGGTGGGGGCGGTGAGGGCGGTGAGGGCGGGGCCTGATATTGGTGCTGGTGAGAGGGCGGTGGGGGCGGTGAGGGCGGGGCCTGATATTGGTGCTGGTGATTATGCTGGTGCTGGTGATTATGCTGGTGCTGGTGAAAAGACCCGAACCCATTCATTTGGGTTAGGGTTGATAAGGGAGGGCATCCCTCATAAGGACCATGTTAACTCTTTGACTGCCCTCGACGCGATAACGCGTCAAGTGCTACTTTGTCCAGTTGGCCGTCGACGCGCTCGACGCGTTTTGGGGTTTCAGTGGTTTTACAATAGAGGGGACTTTTCCGCATCTTTTGGTGTCCTTGACTTGTCTGGATCACATAGGGTTAACCAGAAATCACGTGACCAAACCAAAACAAATAAATAGCTCCAAGCAACACAGCTCAGGTCGTTGGGAGTAGGTACGAGTTGAGCAGAGATAGAGACGAGAGACAGAGACAGAGACAGAGACAGAGAGAGCATAGATAGATAGATAGATAGACAGACAGAGAGATAGAGCGATCGTGATAGTGTTAGTGTTTTAGAGTTTGTAGGGAAGGGAGATTTAGTTATATTTAGTTTTAGTTTAGATTTATTGGCATTTATAGGGAAGGGATTTGACTGACAGAGAGTGAGGGAAAGAGCAGATTTAGTTTATTGTTGTTTTAGAGTTGCTAGGGAAGGGAGATTTAGTTTTAGTTTATTGGCATTTATAGGGAAGGTAGTTGACAGAGAGAGAGAGGAGTAAGGTAAGGGAAAGAGCAGATTTAGTTTATTGTATTTGTATTGTGTGTAAAAAAAAAAAAAGAAAAAAAAAACGTTAGTGTAATTGTATTGTATGTTTGTAGTGAGTTGAGAGAAGGGCGTTGAGAGTGAGGAGTGAGGTGAGTGAGTTTATTTAGTTTGTAGTTTATTTCAGTGTTAGTTTTATACAGGCTACAGCCATGCCAAGAAAGTGTAGGCTCAAACGGCCTCTCCCACGGCCTGCTCCGCCGAGTAGCATACCGAGTGCCGCAGGCTCTTTACGGCAGCAAACCCTGGAGGAGTCGATGCAGTATTGGGTCCAAAAAAAGGCCCTGCCGCAGACCGATTCCGAGCTTTCGGGTGATGATGAACCTCCTGTCGAGGCTGGACCGGAGAGTGTCGGAACCGACACACCTCCACCACGTCGCAGTGCCCGAATCACAACGGATCGGGACTTTCGAGAGCGTCGTGAGGTCGTGGAGTCGCCATTCAATTCTCCATTCAGCTCCACAGTCTCATTCTCAGACGACGTGGATTCCGCGGATGTGTGGGAACCCATGAGAGAGGATCTTCCTGTCCTTGACAGTGGTAAGAAGAACTATTCATTCATACTATTCTTTCATCTGCTTTATATATTGTTCATCGCTCAAACCCAACACGAACGGTGCGCGTAAAAGGCCCGCTGCGCAACTCGCAGCCTAGCCTCCAGATAAAATGACTGTGTATGGCCATAAAACATATAAAATGTATACAAATCCTTTTGTCAAAGGCCCGCTGCGCAATTTGCAGCCTAGCCTCCAGATAAAATGACTGTGTGTATGGCCTTATAACTAAATGTATACAAATCATTTGAAAATGGCAGATCTACAAGCTCACAACGCGTTGCTATAAAAATCATTTGAAAATGGCAGATCTACAAGCTCACAATGCATCGCTTGCGACGTTGTGAGCTTGTAGATATGCTATCTTTTATATTACACCTCAAAGTTGGAGCACGTGTGCAATCTGCTTTATTTGTGTTCATCGCCAGCTCAAATTCGTGTTATGGATGTGCATGTCGTACTGTATAAAATGTATACAAATCCTTCGAAAATATAGTACATTGGATGTCTTATGCTAAAGCAAGAACTATAACATAAGACATCCAACATATATATACAGTCAGCATGCCAATATATATATATATATATATATGGTGGTAATGATGACATCTACTGGTTATTATAAATCATAGCAGGGAAAATCATGTCATTGAAATATATTCAGCACGGGTGAAGGAGGCCAGGTGCAAACAGCCCCCCTCCCTGCTGTCTTAGATCAAAGCCCTGAACTGAAAACAAAGGTCATGTCATGTAAACAGCAATGTGTACATCTTCATATCATGTCATTGAAATACTATTCAGCACGAGTGAAGGAGGCCAGGTGCAAACAGGCCCCCTCCCTGCATGTGCTTGAACTGTCTTAGATCAAAGCCCTGAACTGAAAACAAAGGTCATGTCATGTAAACCGCAATGTTTACATCTTCATGAGGTTCTGTCAACAAGCATGTTCACTTACCTTTGATGTCATTTCACATCAAAGGGTGGTAAAACTTATTGGTAACCTATGTAGGCTACTGTATCTTTTGATGTGTGGCTTATTGTAAGTAGGTCTGGATAAAGAGGAGCATTGAATTGATTTTGTGTAAATCAGACATTTACCAAACTTCCAAAATCTCACTGTTTTCAGACAATGAGGAGTTGCCTGGTGCCAGTGGGGCTGGGGGCGCTACAGGTGGCTGTGCTGATGTGGGCAGCAGTAGTAGTGACGGTAAGAATCATTTTACCTTACCTTACATCATAAAATCATGGACCAGCCTGAAGACATGCTGGGAGTGTAATTAATTATATATATATTTCCTAAACTATTTTCTATTTTACTACTGTCATTTTAGAGGGGGAGGAGGAGTTGGAGAAGGAGGAGTCTACCTTACCACCTGTTGGCAGATCCAAGAGAGGAGGTAAGAAAAAAGTTCTTGTGCTGAATACTGTGACAGACAATAGTATCTTTTTATATATATTTATTGTGAAAGCAAGCTAAAAGGATGCTCTCTGGAGCAGAAATCTCTGTAGCCTTTTATTTTTCTCCTCCAATGGTATCAGATATGTGAACCATAGTTGTTATCAAACTAATTATCCATCACTTACAGTACCACACAAATGAAAAAATATGTATTTTATCACTCCTGTCAAGGCCACATTGAATGTAGGCCACAAGGAACCGTACATGCTAGCAACTGTGTATATGATCTTATAGTTTACTGAGACACTACACTGTCTCTGTATTCTATGATCCTATAGTTTACTGAGATACTACACTGTCTCTATGTATTCTATGATCCTATAGTTTACTGAGACACTACACTGTCTATGTATTCTATGATCCTATAGTTTACTGAGATACTACACTGTCTCTATGTATTCTATGATCCTATAGTTTACTGAGATACTACACTGTCTCTATGTATTCTATGATCCTATAGTTTACTGAGATACTACACTGTCTCTGTATTCTATGATCCTATAGTTTACTGAGATACTACACTGTCTCTATGTATTCTATGATCCTATAGTTTACTGAGACACTACACTGTCTCTGTATTATATGATCTTATACTTTACTGAGACACTACACTGTATCTCTGTATTCTATATGATCCTATAGTTTACTGAGACACTACACTGTCTCTCTGTATTATATGATCTTACCACTTCACATACATTTTCTAAGTATGCATAGGGCTTCACATTATAAACTATATATACAGTCTACACAATAGTCATTATAAATCATAGCAGGGTCTACAAAGGTATAGGTAAAACAACTATACAACACCATACATATAAAAAACAATACCATTCGATGTTCAAGGTTGTACTTTATAGTAATTATGTATTCTATAATTTACAGGTCGGCAACAGAGCAGAGGTGGAGCTTGTGGCAGGCCGGGTGGTAAACGAGGTGCAGGACGAGGTGCAGGACGTGGTAAAGGACGTGGGGGACCCAGTCCAGCTGCAGATGAGTGGAAAACTGGGGACTGGTATCCAAGACACATCCCCTTCACTGCAGACCCTGGACCTTGTGGTGCTGCTGCGGCTCTCCAGTCTGAGAACGCAGTGGACTTCCTGCAGCTCTTCATGTCTGACGAGCTCCTCGAACAGATTGTCCTTCAGACAAATTTGTATGCTGACCAGTGCATAGCAGCCGTCACGGAAATGCAGACTCATGCTCGAGCTCGTGATTGGCTCCCTGTTGACGTCCCAGAACTGAAGATCTTCTTAGGGCTCCATTTTCTGACTGGCATCATTCGAAAGCCAGAGCTTTCGATGTACTGGTCGACTGAAGACATCTTCTCTACCCCCTTCTTCAACAAAACAATGAGTCGCAACAGGTTTCAAATTCTCCAGCGTTTCCTTCATTTCACTGACAATGCTACACCTGTACCTGGCAAGGACAGGATGTTCAAAATCCGCCCAGTTTTAGATCACATTGTCCACAAATTTCGTGAAATGTACCAACCAAACAAAAACATTTGTATAGATGAAGGTACATTGCTGTTTAGGGGTAGGCTTAGTTTCAAGGTGTACAATCCCATGAAACCTGTGAAATATGGCATAAAATCCTACATCCTGTGCGACTCTGAGACAGGATATTGTTTCAACATGAGGCCATACTGCGGTCGTGGAGAAGAACAGATTCCCCTGGTTGACACAGTGGTCGGCCTTCTGGATGGTTTAGCCGGTAATGGCCACAGATTATACATGGACAATTTCTACAACTCGGTAGGCATGTGTGACATACTGCTAAACCTCCAGACCCATGTCTGCGGCACACTGCGGCGGAACCGAGGCGAACCACCACTCATTCGAGAGCTCACTACTGCTGACCTGAAAGCTGGAGAGATCATTACAAGGCACAACAACAAGGTGATGGTCTTGGGGTGGCGGGACAAGAACATTGTGAGAATGATCTCCACTTTCCATGAGAACGAGACCGAGAACGTCACAGTATGGCAGAAAGGCCAGAAGGGTGAGCAGAGTCAGAGAGTGGATAAATTGAAGCCCTCTTGTGTTGTCGCATACAACAAGTCCATGAACGGGGTGGATAGATTGGACCAGAGCATTACGTACTACCCGTTTGTCCGAAAGTCCAACAAATGGACAAACAAATTTGTAACCTATCTGTTTGAAATTTGTATGCACAATGCATTTATCATTTACAGGAACAAGCATCCACAGGGCGAATGCAAATGTCTTCTAGACTTCATGAAATGCGTGATAAAGTCCTGGACCAGCCCACCCCAGCCCGCCCAGAGAGCTGCTGGGGGTGAGCTAGAAGGGAGAAATGCCCCTCCACCTGTAGAGGCGCCTAGGCCAGAAAGGGCACCCTTCCGCGACCCTCAGTCTAGGCTGGAGCCCGACTTGAAAGGCCATGTACTGGCAAAGTTTCCTCCCACCGCCAAAATTGAGGGACCACGCAGGCGATGCAGGGTTTGCTCTATACCACCCATCCGGAGCGAGACGAGGTGGTACTGTAAACAATGCAATGTGGCCTTGCACCCGGAGGAGTGTTATAGTAGGTACCACTCAGAGCCACAGTACATGCCAACTGATACAAAATCAAAGCGATTCAAAGCAAAGTGAATATGTATGTCAGAATCAGTTTTATTGTCACATCACAGGTTTACAAGGTAAAAAAGTGGGTGAAATTCTTTTGTGTCCTTTACCACGTCCTGCACCTCTGCCTGCCATGTATATATCTAAAGTTTTCAAATAATTTGTGCACCTCTGCCTGCCATGTATATATCTAGTAAAAGTACAATGTTTGTCTCTGAGATGTAGTGGAGTATTGAAAACTGTGGTAAAGTTTTACATTTTTGTACAATAACAATAACCTGTCCTGTACACAAGTTACAATAAAGTACAACCTTGAACATCGAATGGTATTGTTTTTTATATGTATACTGGTATCCCTTTTCTAACTAAATGGTGTTTTTGTAGACCCTGCTATGATTTATAATGACTATTGTGTAGACTGTATATATAGTTTATAATGTGAAGCCCTATGCACACTTAGAAAATGTATGTGAAGTGGTAAGATCATATAATACAGAGACAGTGTAGTGTCTCAGTAAACTATAGGATCATAGAATACATAGAGACAGTGTAGTGTCTCAGTAAACTATAGGATCATTGAATACAGAGACAGTGTAGTGTCTCAGTAAACTATAAGATCATATAATACAGAGACAGTGTAGTGTCTCAGTAAACTATAGGATCATAGAATACAGAGAGACAGTGTAGTGTCTCAGTAAAAGTGCAATGTTTGTCTCTGAGATGTAGTGGAGTAAAAGTACAATGTTTTGTCTCTGACTGTGACACATGACTGACAGCTCATTTGACAGCCCCAGGAAAGTGTGTGCAGGGAACTTTCAATTCAATTCAATTCAAATGGCTTTATTGGTTTACATTGCCAAAGCAGAAAGCACAATACAACAATACAATCAAAACAAAAAATATGTACATTTGAAAGTCAGAATCTTTAGATCAATTTCTATGTACCAAGATCACTGGGTGCAGGTATAGTGCCGGAATATACACAATGATTAGTCTTTAGGGTGGTTGTGTTCCGTTTGATATCCTTCTCCTATCACAGCAACTCAAGAATCTTGCTGCTGTGTTGGCACATTGTTACTTCGCCCAGCAGATATGGGAGTTTTTTGTCATTGGTCATTTTTTCAAAATCTCCGTGTGTGGTTGTAATCTGTGGGAAGTATGTGTCTCTGATGTCTTGGTACAATGGACAGACGGTTAGGAAGTGTAGCTCGGTTTCCACTTCATTTTGTGTGCATTGGGTGCATAGTCTGTCTTCTCTCGGGATACAGGGAATCTAATCTAATGCTGGGGTCCAGGGTCTGCAGCGAAGGCAATGTCTCTTGGGGGAAAAAAAGTTGTATGCATTACCTGTACAAAAGATAACAATAAAGTAAAACCTTGAACCTCGAATAGTATTTTGTTTTTTATATGTATACTGGGAACTAAATGGTGATGCATAGTTTTTTACCTGGGTTTTGTGGACACTATTTTGTAGGCCCTGCTATGATTTATAATAACCACTAGATATCATCATTACCACCATATATATATATATATATATTGCTATTTTGTAGACTGTTTCATGCCATTGATGTAGTGTGTTTATATATATATATATAGTATTTGTGACACAAACAGATATGCAATAGATTTAGTGCACTGAAAGATGCACTGGGCTGACACTTCACAACTGATCTTTGAATGTAAAACTCTGTAAAAAATGACTTATGCAATGTACCACTCGGTACACTACTCAGCTCACTGAATAGAACTGTCATGTATACAAATCTTTTGAAGATGGCAGATCTACAAGTTCAAGGCGATGCGTTGTGAGCTTGTAGATCGGCTATTTTCGGGCTAACTAAATGGTGATGCATGTTTTGTAGACACTATTTTGCAGGCCCTGCTATGATTTATAATGACCACTAGATGTCATCATTACCACCATATATATATATTGCCAATTACTATGTTGTAGACTGTTTCAAGCCATTGGGGGGTGTGTGTGTGTGTGTGTGTGTGTGTGTGTGTGTGTGTGTGTGTGTGTGTGTGTGTGTGTGTGTGTGTGTGTGTGTGTGTGTGTGTGTGTGTGTGTGTGTGTGTGTGTGTGTGTGTGTGTGTGTGTGTGTGTGTGTGTGTGTGTGTGTGTGTGTGTGTGTTTGTATATATATAGTATTTGTGACACAAACAGATATGCAATAGATTTAGTGCACTGAAAGATGCACTGGGCTGACACTTCACAACTGATCTTTTTTTTTGTAATTAGTTTGATAACAACTAAGGTTCACATATCTGATACCACGGAGGAGAAAAATAAAAGGCTACAGAGAGATTTCTGCTCCAGAGAGCATCTTTTACTAAAAGCCAGTTATCTCAGGTTTCCATTTGAAAAGGGCTGATTTTGCTGAAACCAAGCTCTACTCAACTGCTGATAAGTAAGGAACCGTACATGCTAGACAGCCACACCTCTCTTTTGAGATATTTTGTGTAATTTTAGTCAAAACACAACATGTTTTGTGAGCCTTCAAAGATGGGGGAAAATGCTCAGAATCTCTGGCACTGGGCTGGCACTTTACTGAAAAACTCTGGCAGTCAAAGAGTTAAAAACGCCCCCACCGCCCTCCGAGGGCGGTGGGGGCGGTGAGGGCGGTGAGGGCGGGGCCTGATATTGGTGCTGGTGAGAGGGCGGTGGGGGCGGTGAGGGCGGGGCCTGATATTGGTGCTGGTGATTATGCTGGTGCTGGTGATTATGCTGGTGCTGGTGAAAAGACCCGAACCCATTCATGGGTTAGGGTTGATAAGGGAGGGCATCCCTCATAAGGACCATGTTAAAAACGCCCCCACCGCCCTCCGAGGGCGGTGGGGGCGGTGAGGGCGGTGAGGGCGGGGCCTGATATTGGTGCTGGTGAGAGGGCGGTGGGGGCGGTGAGGGCGGGGCCTGATATTGGTGCTGGTGATTATGCTGGTGCTGGTGATTATGCTGGTGCTGGTGAAAAGACCCGAACCCATTCATTTGGGTTAGGGTTGATAAGGGAGGGCATCCCTCATAAGGACCATGTTAAAAACGCCCCCACCGCCCTCCGAGGGCGGTGGGGGCGGTGGGGGCGGTGAGGGCGGTGAGGGCGGGGCCTGATATTGGTGCTGGTGAGAGGGCGGTGGGGGCGGTGAGGGCGGGGCCTGATATTGGTGCTGGTGATTATGCTGGTGCTGGTGATTATGCTGGTGCTGGTGAAAAGACCCGACCCGAAAAGACCCGAACATGCTGTGAAGAGAAAGAGACAACTCATACAAACGTTCGGCTGTACACATTAACGCCTTGAGTTAAAGAGTTGAGTTGGAGTTTCTTACCGTTCGTTTGTTTTCTCCGCCCGTTGACAGAAAAAAGTACCAAAATACGTGTTTCTCCGTCGCGATACATTGTTTGTTTGGAGCGAGGCAACTCGGCTAAGAAGCCGCCATGACCGGAAGGGGCGTGGCCTCCCAGCCCCCCCGGCCCCCCAGCCCCCCCGGCCCCGCCCCCCCTTGCCTTCAACAACACGCAAAAGGCCCGTTCGCGGCTGTCCCTTCCTTGTTTTCTAATTTCCTTGGCTCCCCCCCGGAAGCATAGAGGAAGCGGAAGTGCGTCCGAGATGCCGACGCTTCAGAGCCAGAGGAGGCGTCTACCTTTATATGTCTATGTGGCTATGTGCCTTTAGCGCGCAGGTGGAAGTCATGATACAATCTGCATTTAATGAGCTCCGTTCCGTAAACAACAATAGGACATCTGGTTTTTGAGCTAGCAACAATAAGGTTTCCGGTTGCCTTCAAAATAAGATAAAAAATGTGTAATGTTTTTTAAAAGACATAAATCTATTTTAAAAATACATTTATGTTGTATGTCTTTTAAATGGCGCATACTAGAAAGCTTCTAAGTGCCAATTTTATTTTTAAAGACACAAATGTATTTAAAAAATATATTTATGATGTATGTCTTTTTAAATGGCTTAAACTAGATCACAGTGCTAGGTTGTTCCTGATTTAAACTGGCTATTGATCCCCATTAAATGTGCACTTAGCACAGTTTCTGATCCTGTTTTGCAACACTTCTGACATACGCACGCGTGCGGGGACACCTCCCCTACAACACCACACTCTCAGATAAGCCGGAGAGGTGTAGAAAAAAGTGTGGCTATTTTTCCTTTTGTGACATTGCAAAGCCGGTTCCAAATACTTTATATTTTTCCTTTTGTGACATTGCAAAGCCGTAACATTGGCTGGGTAGGTGAGAGGGTAAAATTGGGCCCACATGACAGTATAAACAGATTATAGGTTGGAAACACTCCTGACAAGTGCAATATATGGCCGCACAATCCAGGAAGACTAGTGGCAACGGGGTGACTGGTCAACCCGTTGTCCATACATTCTGTAGTGTGATAACGTTGTGGAAGCTAATGGGGATCCAAATAAAGAACAAACAATCACAGATCTAATCTTACACCTCCCAATCAGCTTGCATAATGCATTGGGACTTCCCCGATAATTATCAAACATGCTTGATATTTATATACATGTCATGTGAGCAAACAAGAGAAAGTTTACAAGACAGATGTAAACTAAGGAGGATTAATGCACACAGGTGCTTCGATGTTGGTTGGGGTAATTAATGACTGTAGCAAGATGTCATCCCGACCCTACGAGACACTTTACAAAGTTCATTCATTCAGGAATTATATTAATAATTAGATTACATATTTTTGACATTATAATAAAATAAATATAGGCGCTACGGATTCGTCTATAGTCTCATCGGGACTCAGGGACCAAAATAAATAATACATTATAAAAATAATATTAATAATAATTTAAAAATAATTATATAATAATACCTAATAATATATTAATATTCGAAATGGTGGGTCTTCTTTATAATCTAAATAGTGGTGTCTGGCCGTCGAAGTGGCGGGGTTTAAAAAAATAAAATAAAAAACCCTGCACTCCGAACAATGGAAGTCAATGATCGAAGTACCGGTGCGTCTAAATGGCGATGTATAACCATTCACACGTCCAAGGTGAGACATCACTATAGCTAAAATAATTCCAAGTTCAACCTCAAAGTCTAGAGGTTTAAAACGGTATTTTATTTATCAAACATTAAAAACATAATTATTTATCAAACATTAAAAACATAATTATTTATCAAACATTAAAAACATAAAACACAACATTAAAAACACAAAACACCATAAAATTAAAAAAGACCCGAACCCATTCATTTGGGTTAGGGTTGATAAGGGAGGGCATCCCTCATAAGGACCATGTTAAAAACGCCCCCACCGCCCTCCGAGGGCGGTGGGGGCGGTGAGGGCGGTGAGGGCGGGGCCTGATATTGGTGCTGGTGAGAGGGCGGTGAGGGCGGTGAGGGCGGGGCCTGATATTGGTGCTGGTGAGAGGGCGGTGGGGGCGGTGAGGGCGGGGCCTGATATTGGTGCTGGTGATTATGCTGGTGCTGGTGATTATGCTGGTGCTGGTGAAAAGACCCGAACCCATTCATTTGGGTTAGGGTTGATAAGGGAGGGCATCCCTCATAAGGACCATGTTAAAAACGCCCCCACCGCCCTCCGAGGGCGGTGGGGGCGGTGAGGGCGGTGAGGGCGGGGCCTGATATTGGTGCTGGTGAGAGGGCGGTGGGGGCGGTGAGGGCGGGGCCTGATATTGGTGCTGGTGATTATGCTGGTGCTGGTGATTATGCTGGTGCTGGTGAAAAGACCCGAACCCATTCATTTGGGTTAGGGTTGATAAGGGAGGGCATCCCTCATAAGGACCATGTTAAAAACGCCCCCACCGCCCTCCGAGGGCGGTGGGGGCGGTGGGGGCGGTGAGGGCGGTGAGGGCGGGGCCTGATATTGGTGCTGGTGAGAGGGCGGTGGGGGCGGTGAGGGCGGGGCCTGATATTGGTGCTGGTGATTATGCTGGTGCTGGTGATTATGCTGGTGCTGGTGAAAAGACCCGAACCCATTCATTTGGGTTAGGGTTGATAAGGGAGGGCATCCCTCATAAGGACCATGTTAAAAACGCCCCCACCGCCCTCCGAGGGCGGTGGGGGCGGTGAGGGCGGTGAGGGCGGGGCCTGATATTGGTGCTGGTGAGAGGGCGGTGGGGGCGGTGAGGGCGGGGCCTGATATTGGTGCTGGTGATTATGCTGGTGCTGGTGATTATGCTGGTGCTGGTGAAAAGACCCGAACCCATTCATTTGGGTTAGGGTTGATAAGGGAGGGCATCCCTCATAAGGACCATGTTAAAAACGCCCCCACCGCCCTCCGAGGGCGGTGGGGGCGGTGAGGGCGGTGAGGGCGGGGCCTGATATTGGTGCTGGTGAGAGGGCGGTGGGGGCGGTGAGGGCGGGGCCTGATATTGGTGCTGGTGATTATGCTGGTGCTGGTGATTATGCTGGTGCTGGTGAAAAGACCCGAACCCATTCATTTGGGTTAGGGTTGATAAGGGAGGGCATCCCTCATAAGGACCATGTTAAAAACGCCCCCACCGCCCTCCGAGGGCGGTGGGGGCGGTGAGGGCGGTGAGGGCGGTGAGGGCGGGGCCTGATATTGGTGCTGGTGAGAGGGCGGTGGGGGCGGTGAGGGCGGGGCCTGATATTGGTGCTGGTGATTATGCTGGTGCTGGTGATTATGCTGGTGCTGGTGAAAAGACCCGAACCCATTCATTTGGGTTAGGGTTGATAAGGGAGGGCATCCCTCATAAGGACCATGTTAAAAACGCCCCCACCGCCCTCCGAGGGCGGTGGGGGCGGTGAGGGCGGTGAGGGCGGGGCCTGATATTGGTGCTGGTGAGAGGGCGGTGGGGGCGGTGAGGGCGGGGCCTGATATTGGTGCTGGTGATTATGCTGGTGCTGGTGATTATGCTGGTGCTGGTGAAAAGACCCGACCCGAAAAGACCCGAACATGCTGTGAAGAGAAAGAGACAACTCATACAAACGTTCGGCTGTACACATTAACGCCTTGAGTTAAAGAGTTGAGTTGGAGTTTCTTACCGTTCGTTTGTTTTCTCCGCCCGTTGACAGAAAAAAGTACCAAAATACGTGTTTCTCCGTCGCGATACATTGTTTGTTTGGAGCGAGGCAACTCGGCTAAGAAGCCGCCATGACCGGAAGGGGCGTGGCCCCCCAGCCCCCCCGGCCCCCCAGCCCCCCCGGCCCCGCCCCCCCTTGCCTTCAACAACACGCAAAAGGCCCGTTCGCGGCTGTCCCTTCCTTGTTTTCTAATTTCCTTGGCTCCCCCCCGGAAGCATAGAGGAAGCGGAAGTGCGTCCGAGATGCCGACGCTTCAGAGCCAGAGGAGGCGTCTACCTTTATATGTCTATGTGGCTATGTGCCTTTAGCGCGCAGGTGGAAGTCATGATACAATCTGCATTTAATGAGCTCCGTTCCGTAAACAACAATAGGACATCTGGTTTTTGAGCTAGCAACAATAAGGTTTCCGGTTGCCTTCAAAATAAGATAAAAAATGTGTAATGTTTTTTAAAAGACATAAATCTATTTTAAAAATACATTTATGTTGTATGTCTTTTAAATGGCGCATACTAGAAAGCTTCTAAGTGCCAATTTTATTTTTAAAGACACAAATGTATTTAAAAAATATATTTATGATGTATGTCTTTTTAAATGGCTTAAACTAGATCACAGTGCTAGGTTGTTCCTGATTTAAACTGGCTATTGATCCCCATTAAATGTGCACTTAGCACAGTTTCTGATCCTGTTTTGCAACACTTCTGACATACGCACGCGTGCGGGGACACCTCCCCTACAACACCACACTCTCAGATAAGCCGGAGAGGTGTAGAAAAAAGTGTGGCTATTTTTCCTTTTGTGACATTGCAAAGCCGGTTCCAAATACTTTATATTTTTCCTTTTGTGACATTGCAAAGCCGTAACATTGGCTGGGTAGGTGAGAGGGTAAAATTGGGCCCACATGACAGTATAAACAGATTATAGGTTGGAAACACTCCTGACAAGTGCAATATATGGCCGCACAATCCAGGAAGACTAGTGGCAACGGGGTGACTGGTCAACCCGTTGTCCATACATTCTGTAGTGTGATAACGTTGTGGAAGCTAATGGGGATCCAAATAAAGAACAAACAATCACAGATCTAATCTTACACCTCCCAATCAGCTTGCATAATGCATTGGGACTTCCCCGATAATTATCAAACATGCTTGATATTTATATACATGTCATGTGAGCAAACAAGAGAAAGTTTACAAGACAGATGTAAACTAAGGAGGATTAATGCACACAGGTGCTTCGATGTTGGTTGGGGTAATTAATGACTGTAGCAAGATGTCATCCCGACCCTACGAGACACTTTACAAAGTTCATTCATTCAGGAATTATATTAATAATTAGATTACATATTTTTGACATTATAATAAAATAAATATAGGCGCTACGGATTCGTCTATAGTCTCATCGGGACTCAGGGACCAAAATAAATAATACATTATAAAAATAATATTAATAATAATTTAAAAATAATTATATAATAATACCTAATAATATATTAATATTCGAAATGGTGGGTCTTCTTTATAATCTAAATAGTGGTGTCTGGCCGTCGAAGTGGCGGGGTTTAAAAAAATAAAATAAAAAACCCTGCACTCCGAACAATGGAAGTCAATGATCGAAGTACCGGTGCGTCTAAATGGCGATGTATAACCATTCACACGTCCAAGGTGAGACATCACTATAGCTAAAATAATTCCAAGTTCAACCTCAAAGTCTAGAGGTTTAAAACGGTATTTTATTTATCAAACATTAAAAACATAATTATTTATCAAACATTAAAAACATAATTATTTATCAAACATTAAAAACATAAAACACAACATTAAAAACACAAAACACCATAAAATTAAAAAAGACCCGAACCCATTCATTTGGGTTAGGGTTGATAAGGGAGGGCATCCCTCATAAGGACCATGTTAAAAACGCCCCCACCGCCCTCCGAGGGCGGTGGGGGCGGTGAGGGCGGTGAGGGCGGGGCCTGATATTGGTGCTGGTGAGAGGGCGGTGAGGGCGGTGAGGGCGGTGAGGGCGGGGCCTGATATTGGTGCTGGTGAGAGGGCGGTGGGGGCGGTGAGGGCGGGGCCTGATATTGGTGCTGGTGATTATGCTGGTGCTGGTGATTATGCTGGTGCTGGTGAAAAGACCCGAACCCATTCATTTGGGTTAGGGTTGATAAGGGAGGGCATCCCTCATAAGGACCATGTTAAAAACGCCCCCACCGCCCTCCGAGGGCGGTGGGGGCGGTGAGGGCGGTGAGGGCGGGGCCTGATATTGGTGCTGGTGAGAGGGCGGTGGGGGCGGTGAGGGCGGGGCCTGATATTGGTGCTGGTGATTATGCTGGTGCTGGTGATTATGCTGGTGCTGGTGAAAAGACCCGAACCCATTCATTTGGGTTAGGGTTGATAAGGGAGGGCATCCCTCATAAGGACCATGTTAAAAACGCCCCCACCGCCCTCCGAGGGCGGTGGGGGCGGTGGGGGCGGTGAGGGCGGTGAGGGCGGGGCCTGATATTGGTGCTGGTGAGAGGGCGGTGGGGGCGGTGAGGGCGGGGCCTGATATTGGTGCTGGTGATTATGCTGGTGCTGGTGATTATGCTGGTGCTGGTGAAAAGACCCGAACCCATTCATTTGGGTTAGGGTTGATAAGGGAGGGCATCCCTCATAAGGACCATGTTAAAAACGCCCCCACCGCCCTCCGAGGGCGGTGGGGGCGGTGAGGGCGGTGAGGGCGGGGCCTGATATTGGTGCTGGTGAGAGGGCGGTGGGGGCGGTGAGGGCGGTGAGGGCGGTGAGGGCGGGGCCTGATATTGGTGCTGGTGAGAGGGCGGTGGGGGCGGTGAGGGCGGGGCCTGATATTGGTGCTGGTGATTATGCTGGTGCTGGTGATTATGCTGGTGCTGGTGAAAAGACCCGAACCCATTCATTTGGGTTAGGGTTGATAAGGGAGGGCATCCCTCATAAGGACCATGTTAAAAACGCCCCCACCGCCCTCCGAGGGCGGTGGGGGCGGTGAGGGCGGTGAGGGCGGTGAGGGCGGGGCCTGATATTGGTGCTGGTGAGAGGGCGGTGGGGGCGGTGAGGGCGGGGCCTGATATTGGTGCTGGTGATTATGCTGGTGCTGGTGATTATGCTGGTGCTGGTGAAAAGACCCGAACCCATTCATTTGGGTTAGGGTTGATAAGGGAGGGCATCCCTCATAAGGACCATGTTAAAAACGCCCCCACCGCCCTCCGAGGGCGGTGGGGGCGGTGAGGGCGGTGAGGGCGGTGAGGGCGGGGCCTGATATTGGTGCTGGTGAGAGGGCGGTGGGGGCGGTGAGGGCGGGGCCTGATATTGGTGCTGGTGATTATGCTGGTGCTGGTGATTATGCTGGTGCTGGTGAAAAGACCCGAACCCATTCATTTGGGTTAGGGTTGATAAGGGAGGGCATCCCTCATAAGGACCATGTTAAAAACGCCCCCACCGCCCTCCGAGGGCGGTGGGGGCGGTGAGGGCGGTGAGGGCGGGGCCTGATATTGGTGCTGGTGAGAGGGCGGTGGGGGCGGTGAGGGCGGGGCCTGATATTGGTGCTGGTGATTATGCTGGTGCTGGTGATTATGCTGGTGCTGGTGATTATGCTGGTGCTGGTGATGATGCTGAGTCGGAGACGGAGGAACCCCTGGTACACGGGGTGGGGCCCGAATTCCTCCGGCCGAATTCCTCCGGCCTCCGACTTGTAGATCGTCTATTTTCACTGCTTTTGTGTGACACTGTAGTATGGGGAATTAGGGCATTGATTTAAAAAAGTAGTACAAGGTTTCTGCCCGACAGCAACGAAAACACAGCTAGCTGCTATAATAGAACAGTGACAATCATGTAGATCTCAGGATTCACATGTGATCGGTTCATCTTTCACCACTTAAAACTTACTGAGATCCAGGTGGTCTTCAGGTTCCTGTTTAAGGTGGTCTTCAGGTTCCTGTTTAAGGTGGTCTTCAGGTTCCTGTTTAAGGTGGTCTTCAGGTTCCTGTTTAAGGTGGTCTTCAGGTTCCTGTTTAAGGTGGTCTTCAGGTTCCTGTTTAATAGAAACAGTCCTGGCTGGAGAACTGATCTTCACCTGCAGACTGGACTCCACACACTGGTCTGGAATGAAGGAATACAATGAATAATTTAATAATAAGGCCTTAATAAGGATGTGACATAAATAAGGACTTTCATAATAAAAGGACTTTGATGTGACATGAATAAGGACTAGACTATATATACATAGACTATAGTATAGATATTTATAATATTAAACTTTATTAAGTAGGTATAACAATATTGTTGCTGTGAGGTGGAAACCTATTGTGTCAGAATTCAAATTAAACAATAGTAGATCAAAAGCTTGTAGATCGGCTATTTTTGCTACATTTGTGTGACACTGTAGTATGATGAATTAAGGCGTTCATTTACCAAGAAAGAAACATTATAACAAAGGTTAAAATATGGAGATACAAGGTTTCTGCCCGACAGCAACGACATTAAAACAAGAACGAAATGACAAAAATTATATTCTACCAGGTGCTCTGTGTGTGTGTGTGTGTGTGTAACAGACATACCTGCAGTGTGTAGATTTATGTTGTGTGTGTAACAGACATACCTGTAGTGTGTGTGTGTGTGTGTGTGTGTGTGTGTGTGTGTGTGTGTGTGTGTGTGTGTGTGTGTGTGTGTGTGTGTGTGTGTGTGTGTGTGTGTGTGTGTGTGTGTAACAGACATAACTGCAGTGTGTAGATGTATGTTGTGTGTGTAACAGACATACCTGCAGTGTGTAGATTGTTGTTGTGTGTGTGTGTGTGTGTGTGTGTGTGTGTGTGTGTGTGTGTGTGTGTGTGTGTGTGTGTGTGTGTGTGTGTGTGTGTGTGTGTGTGTGTGTGTGTGTGTGTGTGTGATTTTACCAATAAAATAAATGGAGAGTGCTTGGAACTTACTGAGATCCAGGTGGTCTTCAGGTTCCTGTTTAAGGTGGTCTTCAGGTTCCTGTTTAATAGAAACAGTCCTGGCTGGAGAACTGATCTTCACCTGCAGACTGGACTCCACACACTGATCTGGAATGAAGAATGTGTGGAATAGAAGGACTTTAATAATAAGGACTTTGGTGTGATATGAATGCAAACTTTAATAATAAGGACTTTAGTGTGATATGAATAAGGACTTTAATTTAAGGACCTTTATGTGACATATATATAACATCTCTATATATAGTCTCTATATTAGGACTATAAGATATTTATCATATTAAAATGCCACATGACATTGCAATGTGTCTAGTGAGTAAACAAAATAGTTTCAGGAGAGGAAAGGTTGCTCAACTTTGAGATGCAGGATGCACACAGTGGTGGAAAAAGTACTAAATTTTGTTTACTTAAGTAAAAGTATCAATACTGCAATGTAAAGATTACAAGTAAAAGTCTGGAATTCAAAATAAGTATCTGTAAAAGTGGAAAGTACTCATTATGCAGAATGTCCCTTTTCACAACTTTTCAAATGTATAAAAATCTTTAGAAAATAGCAGATCTACAAGCTCACAATGCGTAGTTTTTCAAATCATTATCATTATCAATCATTATCCCTGCAGCTAAAAATACATACCGTAATCCAAACCACTTCTCCAGGCACCCACTTCGACTTCGGCCTCTTCAGTTAAAACTCTGTTAAGGAAATTGAGATAGTCGTTGTACAAGTTTATACATACAATTTGCGCATTAAACATAGCCTAGCTAAAACACGATCAGCCCATTATGAGCTACACAGTGTCCAGCAGCCATAACGTTAGACCGCCCATTGACCCAACTTAATTTACTATCCCTTTTAAAAAATAAACTTCCACAGCACAAAGGTTTGAAATAATTTGTTCTCCCCCACAAATGATAAAACTACTATGCCCAAGATTAGACTCACGTTTTAGCATTTAGCCGTAGCCTACTAATATTAGCCTCACGTGTTAGCAGTTGGCCTTGATAGCTGTACAATTGCACGCAGAAAATTGGATAATCCTTTAGTTAACTTAAAAATAATATTGACACACACAGTATAGTTACACACAGTATAGCTACGTGAATACACATTGAAATATATAACTTACACATACCTAAAATGTTTAAAAGGTTGCCCGCTGTGTGTCCCAGACTCCCAGCGTGGTGGTGAACACACACTGCAAGCTGGAAGGCAGACCAATGCAAAGTAGCTAAATACTTGTACACCCGTTGTAAAATGTCTTTAGGTTTGGTAGAGAGTTCACTGCATGGCTAGCTTATACACCCCGACACCAGTATGCCGACAAGAGCATTTGGACCAGACCAGGATTGAGAGTTAAAAGTGTTTTATTGCCAGTCTGTGTACAACACATATGATGATGATGATGATATGGTGGTGGTGATGATTTAACTAAAATAGGAGTGAAAGACAGAAACAATCAGTAACTTAAACAGACAGAAAGCATAAACAGACCGGCATAAATGTTTATCAAGCAAAATAAACCAAGGAACATAAAGTCTAATAAACACAACATACAGTCTAATAAACAGAAAACAAACTTACTTATAATGCATCGGAAGTGCTCACACAGCCGTGGGTTTCCTGCAGTGAACCTCTACCCTTCAGACAAAATGTTTGTCTGCTGGTTCAACCTGAGCCTATATAGGCCCACCACAGCTGAACCAAACGAGGCTCAGATTGGGCCCCGCCCACCACTAAGTGACATGATCATTTTGTGAACTCCAATCCACCCACTCTCAGCTTGAGAGGGGGTGGATTTTGTACACCCGTGATAGTTGAATTGACCCCACCTGTGCGAGTCCGTACGTACTACGTACACTCTTATTCCGATGTTGGTGCCAATAGAGCAGGCGCACTAGGGATTCAGGCGATAGAAGCATGCTCAATAGTGTCCTTTATGTTCTAAGCTTGCAATATCACATTTGGCCTCTAGTTTTGGCTTGCTTCTGAAAACCCTTTTTTTTTGTTTACCCAGTCTTGGTAAATAGTTATTTCCGGGTCATGTTTTCAGTGTTTGTCTTCCGTTTTAACTTGCAAATTGCATCCTGGTCTTTGCATTTCATAACCTCATGGAAACTCGTCTGTTGACCAGAGTAAGAAGCTCTGTGAACTTCCGCAGAGCAGCAGTCAGATCCTGGATGTACCAAGAGCCATTGGTGGTCTCCCGGTGGGAATAGTATCCTGAACAAACAGAGTGGACAGGACAATTTGGATGACTGAACAAATTGTGTACCCATTGATCTGTTCTCCACTAATATAAATTTGGCGAGAAAAGTAATTAATTGTGCTTGCTCAGAAAACTGTATATTGTGGGAAGAAATACTTTCAAAACAATTGAAATACAAAACAATCACTCTAGCAGAGCCATTAATATAGAGATGGCCACTATTCCTGTGTTTTATCCCAGCCAAACCAGCCTCACCTTCAGCCACGGAGCAACACATGATGAAGTCTGCCCCAGCCGGATGTGTGTAGATTATTTTGTTAATTATCTGAAACAAACAGAGGAGACATACTTTAAAGTTTAAATAAATAAATATATTATTTATAAAGCAACTTCTTTGACTATCTTTGGGTATTTTTCAGTACCTCAAAGAGGCCCAGAATTAACCGAATTAAGGTACCAAAAAACCCCCCCAAAAAGTTAAATATTAAGATTGATTTTGTGGATTTTCTTTAAATAAAAAACATTATATAAAAAAAGCTGTCCCATGTTTTCATGTCACTACAGAAACACAATGAGTTTTAGTCCATAGGTGGAGCCTGGTTTTAGCCACACTCCCACACTTTTCACCAAGAAATGACATAGACTTCCTGTTCATCATGGCCACCTGTTGAGTAGCTAGTTTACTTCAGTCAGAAGTAAATGTCTTCCAAAGTGTGAAAATCAGTGTATTTTTAAGGATTGTCACTACCGATCATTTCTGCAATTATAAACTCCTTTTGGGTTTTACTTCAAATGTGATGTTTTTTATCCATGTACAACTGCTCAAAGCTGTGTTTGCAAGCCATGTCTTGCCTAGCATTGTTGAGTTAAGCTAAAAACTAGCTAAAATTGTCACCACAGCTAAAGCCCTTTATAACACACTCCTACCTCTTAAAGTCAAGCTCATCTATGTGGAAGAGGAACATATATGCAGAATAAGCGCAATCCTTCCAAAAGAGCTGCCCACTAACAAAGGTACACTGAGCATTCATCAACTTATTTGTACTATCCACAATCCATCCACGCTTCTTTTACAGCTGCGAATGGAGGACAATATATGGTACTGTGCACCATGGACACGGTCATCATCTTAATCCATCCACCTGAGAAAGTCACTCAGAGGCATGTCCAAAGAAGCCCAGCAGTGTCTAAAGCATTGTTCGAAAAGCCAAATCTGTGAAAATATTGATGCATGCTCAAGTGACTTGTAAATGTTTTAGTCAAGTGTTTCAGTTACAAAATACTTAATTTCAATATTAATTGCAAATATTGTTTGTCCTTCCAAATAAATGTATGGAAGATGAGACCTATTGTTATTGCTTCAATAATGAATTACTATATTTTATTGATCATTTTTCATTATATTTCTAACATAAAGCAAACATATTCACTCATAACATTGTTATGAGTGAATATTTAGCTAAAAGAGTTAAGTGACTATGGCACCGACCTTGTAAACAAAATACTGTGGTCACTACCGTAACAATACAGTCAAAACCCACTTCTATAGATTAGCTTTTAATGCCCAGCCCTAGTCCATGTGCATCTCTGCATTGTTTTCTGCATTGTTTTTAATTTTACATTTTCTTTGTTTTGTGTATTTTTTATTTTGCCGTTTTCTTTGTAAAGCACTTTGTAACCCAGTTTTGAGAGGTGCTATATAAATAAAGTTATTATTATTATTATTATATTACCGAAACACCAGTTATGTGTCACTATCAAAAATCAAAGATAGTGAGTTATCAACCAATATTTTATGATAATGATTGATTAGGTGTATGTGTTATGTCAACAATTAATGTTTAGCAAAAAGAGTTAAGTGACTATGGCACAGCCTTGTAAACAAAATACTATGGTCACTACCGTAACAATACAGTCACTACCGAAATAGTGCAGTCTCAACCGAAACACCAGTTATTTTGTCAAAAATCAAAGATAGTGAGTTATCAACCAATATTTTATGATAATTATTGGTTAGGTGTATGTGTAATTTCAACTATCATTAATTCTGAAATCAATATAATCAACTTTATACATTTTACAAAGAAATATAGTATTTAATTTTGATAAATCTTAAAGAGGTGGTGCCATGGTTTTGCATGTTTTTCATGTGTCTATGAAGTTGATAGAACTTCATTAAGACCACTGGTGGTGTTTTTATGGTGTTTTATGTCTTCTCTGACTAATTTGAGTTTCTACCTGGAGGCTGAAACCATGAGGGTCAAACGTGCCAATAGAAAAACAGCCCTTTAGTGACATAGTAAAAATATACCCTCCCCCTCATTATCATAACACAACGTAGGTTACGAAGGTAACCACGGTTATGTGACCCTATTGGATCACTCCAATGTGGGTATCACTCCGCGGCGGAGGGATACATTCGAGGTAAGGATTAACTGATTCACTACCGTGCGCACCTGTGCGTGCGTGGGGGTGTGGCCTCCCCTATATAGGCACACCACACCCACGCGCGCCTGCTTGAAGAACATTTCGAGGCGCCTCAAGCACCACGACAGGATTGGAGTGATCCAATAGGGTCACATAACCGTGGTTACCTTCGTAACCTACGTTATGTTTCCCCTCATTGGATCACTCCAATGTGGGTATAGAAGTACCCGATTCACCTGGTGGTTGAGGTAGGAACAGTCAGGCCAACAAAGAAGGCTGAAAGCATAGAACCTACCCCGAACCCAAGGAGGAGCTGCCCAGAACTGCCGACACCACTGCATTAGGTGTCGCCACGTTGACATTATAAAATCTGGCAAAGGTGGCAGATGAGGCCCAACTGGCTGCGGCACACACCTCAGAGAGTGGAACCCCCCCGCAGGAGGGCTCTAGATGTGGCCATTCCCCTGGTGGAATGAGCCACCACACCAACTGGCCCAGGCCTACCAGCCAGCCCATACGCCAACTGGATTGCGTCCACAATCCAATGGGACAGCCTCTGCTTAGACAGACCTGACCCCAGGACCCGCTCTGCATAGCACACAAAGAGCTGGTCTGTCCTGCGCAGCGACTGCGTGCGACTCACATAAGCTTGCAGAGCCCTTACAGGGCAAAGCACACTGGGAGCGGAACCATGCCCCTCCTCGTCTGCAGATGGGGAGAAAGCAGATAGAGACCAGGAACTGTTGACGTACCCCTCAGACAGGACCTTCGGCAAGAAGGAAGGATTTGGTCGAAGAACCACACTCCTCCGGTCAGGCCCCATCTGGAAGCACTCAGGGCTTACTGAAAGAGCATGCAACTCGCCAACCCTCTTGGTGGAAGTGATTGCTAGTAGAAAGGCCACCTTCAAGGAAAGGTGCTTCAACGAAGCAGCCTCGAGGGGTTCGAATGGAGGCCTAGTAAGGGCTGACAAAACAATGTCCAGATCCCAGCGTGCAGCCTTCTTAGCTCTGGCTGGACGCAGATGTCTGGCCCCCTTCATGAACCTAGAGACCAAGGGGTGTCTCCCCACCGAACCCTCTGGAAGCTGGACATGACCAGCAGAGATGGCTGCCAAGTACACCCTCACAGTGGAGGCAGACAATCCCTTATCCAGACAGGATTGCAAGAACTCCAATATGGCCTGCACATTGCAGAATTCTGGGTCCAGGCTGTGCGCTGCACACCAAGAACTAAAGATTCGCCAGCGCAAGTGATATGCTGCATTAGTAGAAGGAGCCCTGGCTCCCTCCAAAGTAGCTATCACCCCCTCTTGGAGGCCTAGCTCTGACCACTGGCGCCGCTCAGGGGCCAGGCCCACAGATTAAGCCGCCGTGGTTCGGGGTGCCACAGGGTCCCCCCGGCCTGCGAGAGCAGGTCGGGCCTCAGGGGCAACTGCCATGCAGTCCCTGCAAGGAGAGACGACAGGAGACTGAACCATGGGCGCCTCGGCCAAAATGGGGCAATTAGTATCAACCTGTGACCTGCCTGCTTGGTCCTGTCCAGCACTGCAGGGATCAAGGGAATTGGAGGAAATGCATACAGCGGTTCCTCTGGCCAGTCGTGGGCCAGAGCATCCAGTCCCAGGGGTCCCGGAGGCCCCGTCACTGAGAACCAGAGGGGACACTGAGTGTTCCCTGAGGCGGCAAAGAGGTCCACTTGGGCCCGGCCAAACCTCATCCACAACTGCTGCACCACCTGAGGGTGCAGGCGCCAGTCCCCCTCTTGCGGCCCTGCCCTCGAGAGCATGTCCGCTGCTGTGTTGTGAGCCCCAGGAATGAACGCTGCATGTAGAGAAGCTAGATGCGCATGAGCCCACAAGAGCAACCTCTCTGCCACTCTGTGCAGACGGGGAGATCTCACCCCCCCCTGGTGGTTGATGTAGGCCACCACTGAGGCATTGTCTGTCCTCACCAACACATGTCTGTCCCTTAGGGACGGGAGGAAACTCTGAAGAGCCAGGTGCACTGCCCTGAGCTCCAAGACATTGATATGTCTGCCCAGCCACGGGGCCTTCCACTGGCCACTCGCTGACCTGCCATTGTGCACTGCTCCCCAACCTGCCAGGGAGGCGTCCGTGCACACTAGCTCCCTGCGACACACCCTGTGCAGCTCCACTCCTTGACATAGAAAGGAGCGTGAGTGCCACCTCGACAGCGCCCTCAGGCACTGTGCTGTCACCACAAGGCGACGATGTCTGTGTCGTTTCGGGTGAAATCTGTGGGAGTTGAACCACAGTTGTAGAGGCCTGAGATGGAGCAGGCCTAGAGGAACCAGCAGTGAGGCCGCTGTTAGCAAGCCCAACAGACGCTGGCACTCCCACACTGTCACCTTCTGACCGCGCTGAAAGCGGCTCAGGAATGAGAGGATCGTCTCTACCCTTACCCGCGGTAGAGACGCCCTCATTGTCTGTGCATCCAAAGACATCCCTATGAATGTCACAGCCTGGGATGGAGTCAAGTGACTCTTCTCGTGGTTCAACACCAACCCCAACTGCTGTATGTGGAGCACAACCTTGTGTGTGGCTAAATTCGCTTCCTCCTCGGAGTGAGCGCAAATTAGCCAGTCGTCCAGATAGTTTAGTATCGTCAGACCTCTGGCTGCCAAGGGCGCGAGGACTGCCACCATGCATTTGGTAAATGTCCGTGGCGCCAGCGAAAGCCCGAAGGGAAGGACCATGAATTCGTAAGCCCTCCCTTCGAAGGCGAACCGGAGGTACTTCCAACAGGATGGATGCATGGGAATTTGGAAATACGCATCCTTCAAGTCGATCGTCGTGAACCATAGGCCCTTCGACATGGCCTGAAGAACACGAGCTGGGGAAAGCATACGGAACTTTAACCGCTTTAGCCAGCGATTCACCCTTCGCAGATCGAGAATAGGGCGAAGCCCCCCGCCCTTTTTGGGAATGACAAAATAGGTCGAGTAGAACCCACCTAGCCGTTCTAGCGGCCGTAGTATCCTGATGGCGTCCTTGTCCAGCAGTACGGATATCTCCTTCCGTAGCACTTCCCTCTTCAGGGGGTCGGCCACTGTTGTAGGATGGATACCCGTGAATGGAGGCGGCCGGCCTTGGAATTGGAGTCTGTACCCTTGGAGCATGGTAGAAAGAACCCATGGGGACTCCACCCGCTCCTCCCAGATTGCCCTTTGGGCCTGGGAGAAGCGGCCGAGGCCGGCGACACTGTCAGGTTGACTGCTGAGGCCCGCCCCCCTTAGGAGTGGCGCGTCTGGGCCTTCCAGTCTCGTTGCGTCCCCGACGGCGGTCCCCCTCTCTGCGCCTGTCGACTCGCCTCTGAGCCGGGTTAGGTGACGCAGCCTGGGGCTGCCGAGTAGGCAAGGACTCTGCCGTCCTCCCGGACGGTGGAGGGCCACCTCGGTCTGGTCGGCCTGGCCTGAAAGGAGGGGCACGGACCCGAGGTGGAGGCATGAAATGTTTCAGGGTCTCCCGATCCTTTCGGACCCTGTCCGTCTGCCGCAAGATATCATCGACCCCGGGCCCAAAGGTAACACCGGGGGTCAGGGGGAGGTCAGCAAACGTGCTCTGCATAGAGGAAGGCAGCTTGGTCTGTGCCAGCCAAAGGTGGCGCCTAGCAGTCACGATCTGGCCCAAGGCTTTCCCATTAGCCCGGGCCATGTCTCTCTGGATCTGGCCGATCAGGTCAGAGACCAGTTTCACCTCCTGAGTGAGAGGTCCTCCCCCTGTGACCTGGGGCAGCAAGCTCTGCAGGTAGGCGTGGAGGAGCATCACTGCATTAGACAGGCGTCCCCCCGCTGTCAGTGAACCATAGACCGTCTTGAGGTCATCGTCAAACGTCCTGGGAGGACCAGGCTTAAGACGGGGGGTTTTGCCGATGATGTCCTTATCTGGCAGGACCATGGCTGCAATCATGGAGTCCATGGTTGGGTACTCCCGGAGGCCAAGGGAATCAGGCTCTGCCATGAAAGCCCATGGCCCTGAATCAGAGGTAAAGTGGAAGCGGCCTCTTTTTTCAGCCCAGCCTTCCATCATGGCCTCCTTGAAGGCACTGGATATGGGCACCACTGTTGGGCTGCCCGGAGGACCCTCCTGGGCAATGTTCAGGGTAACTCTGATCCTCTCTACAAGGTCCTGGACCCCTTCCTGCATGGCAGGGGCCACATCAGGGCGGTCACTGCCCCCCTCAGAGGGCCCCGCTGACTGCTCGGACCTGCGGTTAACAGTGCCGGCGTCATCTCCCAGCCAAAGGCCCTCGCTGGCCTCCACTGAGAGAATGTCGTCTCCCTGGTCAGCGTCCACCTGCTGATGCCAGGTCAGCTCTCCACGCCCGCCCGCACTGCGGGCAGGACTACTGTGATGGCGGCTCACCACACCGGAGGGAGGCAGAGATCTACGGTCCTCAGCTGGAGCCAAGGCCTGAGCCACCCAGGCCCGCATGGCCCCCAGTCGGGCCACTCTCAGGCGCTCAGAGAAGACACAGCAGTACAGGCAGCCATTAGGGCGCCTAACCGCCTCCTCTGCATGGACCAGCCCCAGGCAGTGCATGCAAGATGCATGCGCATCCCCAGGTGGGATGTCCTCTCTGCACTTGACACAAAGGGCTGACATCCTGTAGTGGCCCCGTGCCCCTGGCACGCCGTGGCAGGGTCGCCTCTCCCTACGCACTGCACCCGGTAAGGGAATTACCAGGGGAGAGGCCCAAAGACAATGGCCGCCCCGTAAGGGTCTTACACCTGGGTCACAGTTGTAACTGAAAACACTACACTTATCCCCTAAACAGTAATAAATGTAGTCAGCAAACAACAGACTGACCAGGCTTCCAGGTTATGGAGATGCCTGTCAGCTAAGGGGAATAACAGTCAGCACCAGGTTATGGTAAAACTGACTGAAAACACAAAATTTGAAATATAAAGCACAACAGTCTGACCAGGCTTCCAGGTTATGGAGATGCCTGTCAGCTAAGGGGAATAACAGTCAGCACCAGGTTATGGTAAAACTGACTGTAAATACAAACTATAATATATATATAATAATGTAAAGCAGAATTTCCTTTAATTGGGATTCCTGCGAAACAAGGAAAGAAAGCACAAAAAGACCTCAGAACAGCTAGCAAAGCTAGTACAAGCTGAGGCTTGGTTAGTGCAGCCGGCTGCTAACCAGCGCTAACAGCGCTACAAACATTTAGCAACCAGCATAAATGGTACACACGGCACAATAATAAAGAGTTCTCGTGAGGAGGGCTACAAAGTTAGCAGCTCCAGGCTAAACCTAGCCACTGAGAACACTTGGATGTGAAATAATTGAGCTATAGTAGAGGTTACATACCTTCTCTGCTCACTTACCGACCTTGAACCTGAATGTTCCGCCGAGAAATGAAAAAGCAGGCGCGCGTGGGTGTGGTGTGCCTATATAGGGGAGGCCACACCCCCACGCACGCACAGGTGCGCACGGTAGTGAATCAGTTAATCCTTACCTCGAATGTATCCCTCCGCCGCGGAGTGATACCCACATTGGAGTGATCCAATGAGGGGAAACATAACAGGTGTGGGCATGAGGAGGAGGAGGGACTAGGACAGGTGGGTGGTGCTAAGGTGGTGGAGGAGGTGCTAAGGTGAGAACCAGGTATACTTAATGAACTGGAGGCGTGTCCACAAAAAAACATAATTTTAACAATTTCTGTACACTTTTTTTGAAAAAAATCTTCCTCCTAGTATAACCATAATACCTGATGATTATGTTTTGGGGGGGGGGGGGAATCACTGAAAATCACGCCACCCCGTCTTTAAGGAAGAGTGGGCACCGATGTAAAAACGGCTATTTGGTCCAAAAAGTAATATTTGGAAAATGGTCTTAAGTAATGTAAAGTATGCAAGTATACATTTGAGGCGTAACAACTATAAGGAAGTACGTGTAAGAGACATATTTGAAGACCAGATTCTATTGTAAGTTTCTCACTTGCTAAAGCAATATAATAACTTGTTAATTATGCGTTGATTGCTTTTTACTATGAGTGTAAAGTGGACAGCAGTGGTGGGAATACCTATCGATGAGGCAGGTTTCTGAACTGTCATTGTGTGAACTAATGAGCTTTAGTGAGGACCAGTTTTGCATACTGTAAGAAGATCACAATGTATCGCTATGCGACATGTGAGCTTGTAGATCTGCTGTTTTCACTGTTATAGATTTTTTCCCCTAAATTGTAATAAAGCAATGCATAGTACAATGCAAAATGTACATTGTAATTTGCACTTTTGAATACTTAAGTATTTAAAAAAGCAAAGCTGTACTTTAATTCCAGCATAAATCTTACTGAGCAACTTTCAGTTGTAGTTGATTAATATTTGACCAAGAGTATCCGCCCACCCTAGAGCAGGGGTTCTCAAACTTTTTTTATACCATGACCCCATATTACGAGAGAATTGTTTCGGCGACCGCATCATTGAATGTGTTAACTTCTACTGGGCTTTGGTGGTGCTCATATCACTAAAATGACATCATGCATGTTTGTGCTCAGTCAACAGGGGGACTGGGAACAAAAAGTGTCCCGGGCATTTTTTGACTGACCGCCGCCATGGATTAAAATAAAAAATAATCATGAATGCTACCTTAGTGTCATCTCTATCTTTGGAGTTCACTGGACTCACTAATCCCCCGGGATTCGCTGGTGAATACGGTGCCAATCTTTCATTGTCTCCGCCAGGCCGAAAGGCATGGCGGAGACAAATCGGTACACAGTATCTCTATAGTCATTAAACAAAACCTGTCTTTCAGATTTTTCATATTCCATCCTGATTGGCTAAAAATGTCTTCCAAAGTTTGCAGGAGTGCTCCATTTTCAACAAAATGCCTCAATTTTCAACAAAATGCCTCAAATCATGAACACAGCATGCAATTTCGGTGAAATTTTGCACGCATATTTCCACTATGCCGAGGAAGAAATGCCACTTGAAATTTTTCAAATCAGCCTCATGGTGGCGCTATAACAGGCCGATTCATGTTTTCACCTATAACTGCACCGATCTGTGTAAAACTTTGTATGCGCACTCCCTAGAGGTCAAGGAAAAACCTTTGCCCTGCATTTTTCCCATCTGCCTTTTATAGCGCCACCAGGAGGCCGACTTATGTAAAACACATTTCTTTATATTACTCCTTCCGATTTTATCCAAATTTCACGCAAATCGGTACACATGATCTCCATAGTCATGTGATCAAGACAGATGTGTTTGATTTTTCATATTCCATCCTCATTGGCTAAGATTGACATCTAAAGTTTGCAGTAGTGGCTTGTTTTGAACAAAATGCACATTCAACACACAACAACACGCACATTCACTCTATGTTGAGGAAAAAATGCCACCCTTTTAACATTGGCCTGTTATAGCGCCACCAGCAGGTCTAATTTAGCAAAAAAAATGTTGCACAAAATGCCTCAAACCATGAATGCAGTGTCCGATTGCCATGCAAGGCCTAAGAACAAATGGTACCCTTTAAACATTGGCCTATTATAGCGCCACCAGGAGGCCACAATAACCTACCTGACCTGGCGGAGACCTGTGCTCCGAGGAGCACTTTTTCTAGTTCTGTTTATGGATTGCACTTTTAGTAAGCATACATAACAATACAGCCTGACGGCCTGGATCTGGGCTGGTATGTACCTGCTACAGTATGTACCTGCCTGGGTAACGGCGGGTTGCTGCGACAGTCACGGGTTGACTTGTCTGTTTATATCACTATTAGCTGCAGCAAACATGTCTAATTTATTTTGCACTTGGTAGCCTTTGCCTCTAGAGATTGCCTTTTCTTTTCTCTCAACTTCTGTGCACCCCTTTGCGGTTTTTGTCACCAATGATCTAGTTAACCTTTTCCATTCTCTCATCACCGATCCAACGTCACACAGTTAGGAGGGGTGTGTGTAGTAACATTATGTGTGGGTGGGACTCCCGGTCCGTATAGCAGCCTGTGTGATTGGGCCACTGGGAATGGTATTCAGAGATGAGAGACAAGGCAGTGGGCCAATCATGTAATCTCTCTCTGCTGGTGCTATGCAAGGATTGGCCAGTTCAGATGACAGACAAAGCAGTGGGCCAATTACATGATATCTCTCCTCTGGGGGCCGGTAGTTAGCCAAAGACAGGGGGGGAGGGGGATTATGAGGGGGGGGGGGATTATGAATATATATATAAATATTTTAGAATAATAGTAACGGCCCATTTTGAGCGTAGGCCCACCGTGCTGACCAATGGTCAGTCAGCCCCTGCCTGTAGAAATAAAGTTCATAATGTTACACACAAGAGCTTATTTAAACATTTCTACTTCGCTTACTTTGACCAAGATGTAGAGAGATGAAAAGACACAGGATATATAAGAGAGAAGGTGTGAAAAAGAGAGGAAGAGAGAAAAAACTATGAGCATGAAACATTGAGAGAAACAGGAAGTTAGAGAGGAAAACAGAATGAGACAACGCATTAAATATAACATTGTTCGTGCAAAGCAAACCACATCTCTGAAATGAAAAAAAGCAACACAGACGGTAGAGGTTCACTTCACACACACACACACACACACACACACACACACACACACACACACACACACACACACCCACACACACACCCACCCACCCACACACACACACCCACACCCACACCCACACACACACCCACACACCCACACACACACACACACACACACACACACAGAACATATTCGCCGACTTTATAGCGCCCGTCCCCACAGATAATGTCCATAAACATGCTCCACATAGATGACGTTCCAACTTGCATTTTTCGGTGGCTTTTGTTTACGTTTCATCATCATCGTTTATTTAACTCACAACCATGTTCACATGGTATGGAGCACAGATTCACCTGGCTAAAATACATCCATGGTGTTCAACTTCAGCAGGAGTGCAGCGCTTGAGATTGGCTGCGTTTCAATTGGCTGTTTAAATGGGGCTCATTCAATATGCGAGAACAGACGTCATTGGATATGTCTCATTAGAAAACCGAAGGTTAAAGAGATTAATATAATCATAATAATAAATAGCTGGTCGTCGGGTCTATACGGGTCCATCCATGTCAAATGGATCCGACCGAGACCCGTGGCAATTGGAACTGATCCGACCCATTGCCGGAGGGACAAGTCAATATGTTGGGTTCGAACCGGCTCGGTTCTCGTTTCGGGCCTCGGGTCTTCAGGTTCCGGTTCGGGGTAACCCGTGTTACCCTCTGCCGCCTATATTTTAGGTTGTGACCTCAGACGGAGTGAGACTGAATACCACTTCCTGGTTCACTCTTTCACAATAAAACTACTCTTATTCCAAATGAAAATGATACACAAGTTATCTCTACTGTCTCTGTCTCCGATGTGCCGGGCCAGGCTACTAGAAGTGAGGGCCGTGTAGCGGCCCGAACCTCTACTTCTATACAAAGGCTGTAGGCATAGGCTAGGTCGATTCTGGTTTTAATAAAAAAAACAAGAGAACTGACATTCTCAACTCTAAAGTCTTCCACGATATCAAACACTTGCATGTAAGTACCAGTGGTGTAGGCTACAAAATACTCAATCTCAGTACTTGAGTCAAAGTACTGTACTGGTCAAATATAACTCTTCTACAAGTGAAGGTTGCTTTGTCACATTTGTACTTGAGTGAAAGTACTGGAGTACTTGCTTTTAAAAAATACTTGAGTATTCAAAAGTAGAAAATACAGTACATTTTCTTCAATACCGCAAGTGCATTGCTGTATTGATTTACCAGAAGTGTTCAAAAGTTATCAATAGTGAGAATGGCAGATCTACAAGCTCACAACGCGTCGCATTGCAATGTGTTGTGAGCTTGTAGATTTTTACAATATTTTAGAAAGGGCTTAAAGCAGCACTATGTAAAAATTGTTTAATTAATACATTTTAATTTAGTCCAATATGTATGGTAGAGTTTGTTAATACAATATAACTTACATAATTGTGGTGGTTGTATTTTGTCTCCCTGCTCTTCTATTGAGACATTTAAGCCGGCTCTATTAGATTAATGATAAAACATTTCAGGACTTGCGCAGGAAACCAGGTGCAAATCCAAGGTAGAAGAGGACAGTTACAGCTTTAAGTGGTTCATTCATATTGTATGGAGTGTGCATTAAGTATCCAAAATAAACATACTCAAGTAAAGTACAGATTCTCCAAAATTATACTTAAGTACAGTACTCATGTAAATGCACTTTGTTACTGTCCACCACTGGTAAGTATGTGACACTTATAATAAGACACAGCAGCAGGAAATGGAGGCATCTCCTCAGCGTGTCTGAGACGTACTGTATTGTGGGTGCGAAATCTGCTTTTAGAATGTAGGCCATCTTGCACGACACGACACTTAACGTGTGAACTTGCTACGTTCCTTTAACAGGCTTTTTAACGGGTTAATCAGTCAAAATTCTAAAGCCTTTTCTATAAATGTTTCAAAATTGTCATCCATATTTTTTAAGTGTAGCTACACATTTGTTTGACTGTGTCTACATTGTTTAGATTGGTGGTTTATAAATGTGCTACTGTCCTCCTGTGATCAATAGACTGTTTTCTTCTTCTAAATTCTGTTTTTATCATGCAGTTTGTAATTGTATGATTATTATGATTATTATGATTATTATGATTATTTTGAATATTATGATTATTATGATTATTATGATTATTATGATTGTTATTATTAACAATAATAATAATAATAATAATAATATTACCACGTACTGCAGCTCTGACTCACTCAGTTTCAGTCCGTCTGTCACGATGACGTTTGCATCAACAACTACAATATCATGTGAGTATTGTATTTCAATATTATTATCATTGTTTAACTTTTTTTTTCACTAACACTCTGCTTTGCTCTCATACTCATTTACACTTATTTAACAAGACAGAAATTCATATTCTGTTACAAAACAAGGATATTAGAGTGTTGTAGGGACAGTTTAGTGTTTTTATGTGGAGCAAATGGAAGCCAAAATGTAAAAGTAGGTAAGTAAAAAAAGTGGCTGTTTTGTCAGAAATGTTACACGGTGTATTATTGTCAGACTTAAATGTACCGTACCCTTCCGCTTCTTGTTTATGCCCAAAATGACTGGATATACAGGTTTTGTAGTAATTTGTAGCAAATGTAGAAATATTAGGCCTTAATTGTCGAATGTTCAATCATGTTCTAATCTCATATTACACCCATCCTGGCTGCTCTACACTGGCTGCCTGTGAGCTACAGAATTGATTTTAAGATTGTAATGATCACTTTTAAAGCCCTGACTGGCTCCCAGTTACATTTGCTGAAACCCCATGAGCCAGTGCGCCTGCTTAGATCCTCGGATAGGGCCCTCCTGGATCCTCCCACAACTCACTTTGCTACACGGGGGGACCGGGCTTTTGCGGCCCGGGCACCGTTGCTCTGGAATGCCCTACCCATGGATCTTAGGCTAGCAGAGTCAGTGTCCTCTTTTAAATCACTTTTGAAAACACATCTGTATATAAAGTGTTTTTCCTAAGGATTGTTCTATGGACTACAAAATGCAGTTTTTATTTTTTCTTATTTTTTCTTATTATTTTTTATTTTATTTATTTTATTATTTTTGTATTATTTAAATGTTTCTCTTAGTGATGTTTACTGTTTTTAATATGTATGTAAAGCACTTTGTAACTATGTTTGGAAAAGCGCTATACAAATAAAATTCATTCGTTCATGTATACTTCACATTACCAAATATTGTATTTTTTTACATTTTGGAGAAAATAGCCAATTTTACATGGAGGTGCCCACTCTTCCTTAGTGCCCACTCTTCTTTCCAGGACCCAAATGCAGGAGAGGGGCACCTGCCTATTGTCTTCATAGAGGTCAGAGCCCTTTTAATGCCTATCACTTCTGAGCCAGTGTCTCTCTGCTCTGATCATATTCTATACAAAGGCTATAGGTGGCTAGGTGGGCTATGCTAGGTCATTTTGTTGTCTTGATAAGTCTGGTTTTGATAAGAAACAAGAGAACTGACATGCTCAACTCTAAGTCTTCCACGATAGAGCACCGAAGTCTGACGTCACTGCCACTAGAGGGCGCTGTCCCACGGGTTTGTGGCTTTATTTTTTGTGTTGAAATCCCCATTTGGGAATCTTAGATCACGTCATATAAGAACTGTGTTCCAAACATAAACACACCACCCTGGCGTTTTTGTCAGGGCGGTGGCTCTGCATTGTTTATGATATTAATTCATATTTGATACAGCCTGTTTCTGGCTAAAATGGAATTAATTCTGCCTTAAAAGTCTTTAAGGATCTACACCATGAATTTAAAAGAATAAATTTATATTTAATATCATATTGTTTATGTCCCTGAAACGTTTTTCAAAAGGTTTGAGCCTAAATCAAGCCTCAGATATACTCATTCCAACTAACTTCTCTCTGGCTTATAAAGCACTTTCACCTGCAATACAACATTGTCCTGTTTGGCACGGGCGCTATTGAGCCAGTTTGTATCCATGTTATCTCCTGGTTCTGTGTGAAAAAGTAAAAAAAAAAAGGCACAGCAGCAGGAAATGGATGCACCTCCTCAGAGTGTGTGAGACATAGTGTGGGCACCTGCCCTACCAAAAGCCTGTGCACGGCCCTGTGTGTGCGCGTGTGTGTGTGTGTGTGTGTGTGTGTGTGTGTGTGTGTGTGTGTGTGTGTGTGTGTGTGTGTGTGTGTGTGTGTGTGTGTGTGTGTGTGTGTGTGTGTGTGTGTGTGTGTGTGTGTGTGTGTGTGTGTGCGTGCGTGCGTGCGCGCGCGCGCGCGCTGTGCGTGCGTGCATGCGTGCATGTGTTGTGTATGAAGATGTGGGTGTGGGTGTGTGGCAGTGTGCGACAGGAAATGGACTCTTCAGCCAACCAGAAGCTGAAGGGTCTATGTCAAACCACGTACTGCAGCTCTCATTCCGTCAGTTTCAGTCAGTTTGTCACGATGTCGTTTGCATCAACATCTATGATATCCTGTGAGTATTTTATTTCACTATTCATTTAGTTGACTTTTACCGTTAAGCAAATCAAGGCAGAGCATCATGCAATACTTATTTTTCCACTAACACTCTTGCTTTTCTCTCATTTTCATTTATTTAATGAGACAGAAATTTATATTTTGCTACCAAACAAGTTCAAGTTCAAGTGCTGGAGGGACATTTTAGTGGCTTCTTTATGTGGAACGAGGTTTAGATGTAACGTTGTTCAACCTGAGCTTCTCTCAGTTGAAATCTAATTACATTAAATATGGTTAAAGTCTAGTGGTGTCTGTATCATAGAAGACCCTCACCGTGCTGTAGAGAGGCCAAACGTTCTGCCAGCCTGTCAGGACCCAGGTTTTAAAGTTTGCCATATTAATGATACAATGTGTTCATTGTACATGTCACATACATGAAATGTGTTCTCTGCATTTACCCATGTATTTTCCCAACTGTTAGGAGCAGTGAGTATTATTAGTGCAGCACTCGGGAGCTGTTTAGTTAGTATCTTGCTCAGGGGCACATAGACTGTGGCCGGGGCACAAACTGTAACCTTTTGTCTCCCTGACGGCCTCACTACTCACTGGCAGCAATGGCCGCTCCATATGGTATTTGAGGCAGCAACAGAAAGAGTTGGCATTAAGGAAGAGTGCAGTGCACCTCGATGTCAAATTGGCTATTTGGCCCAAAATGTTCAAAAATGTAATATTTGGAAAATGGTATTAAATAATGTAAAGTATACACGTATACTTTTGAGGCTTAAAGACTTTTGGGGGTATCAGTGGCCACTTTGGACACAAATAACATGGCAGCCAACGTCTTTGACTTCATTACCCAAGAGTCTCTGCAAGCGTGTCCGGCAAGGACGCGCTGTGATTGGCCAGTCTTCACTTTGACTGGCAGTTCTGCCTTGGTGCCTTGGCAAATGCCAGGATGAAACTCATTGTCTCCCCTATACATAGTAATACAGTCAAGCCCCTATAGCAGGGACCCCCCTGAGTCTATACATTTATGGAAGGATGATTGTTATTGCTTAAACATGTAACTTTATAATTTTGTGGGACTTAATATGCTATATAGTTGTTAAAAGGTTACATAGTGCTGCTTTGTAAGTATAAGAGACAATTTGAAGACCAGATTATATTGTAAGTGGGCCAATTATGATATGTCTCCTCTGTGGGCCAGTAGTTAGCCAAAGACAGGGGAAAAAAATATGACTTTTTTTTTTTTACAAATAATAATAACGGCCCATTTTGATCGTCGGCCCACCGTGCATACAGTATACCCAAATGTCCAATGGTCAGTCCGCCCCTAGACCTTTAGAAATAAAGTTAATAATGTTACACACAAGAGCTTATTTAAATGTTTCAACTTCGCTTATTTTGACCAAGAGGTAGAGAGATGAAAAGACATACAGCTAAGACAGAAGGTGTGAAAAAGAGAGGAAGAGAGAAAAAACAATGAGCATGAAACATTGAGAAAAACAGGAAGTTAGAGAGGAAAACAGAATGAGACAACGCATTAAATATAACATTGTTCGTGCAAAGCAAACCACATCTCTGAAATGAAGAACAAAAAACACCACGGCACGGTTCACACTCACACACACACACACACACACCAAGGTTATTATAGTTAACGAAAACGAACAAAATAACGAAAACTAAAGGTGAAAAAAACATTTCAGTTAACTAAACTAAATAAAAACTAAAATAAAAAATAAAAAACGATAACTAACTGAAACTGTATTGTGTGTTTACAAAACGAACCAAAACTAACTGAAATTATAGTCAAAATGCCCTTCGTTTTCGTTTTTCTCAATATTTATAAGCCTTTTAGATTTAAATTAATTTGATTAATTTCCCCTGCGCAGTTCTACGTCAGTTGCAGTCACCATTGGTCCGCAGACGTAGTCGCCCCAAAACACCGTCACCCCAGGGCAAATCCGGCAGTATAAGAATCACTGGTATGCGGAAAAAAATGGGGGCGAGCGTGTTTTGGGGCGAGCTACTCCGGTTGTTTTCAATGTGCATCGTCGCACGTGAGCAGCACTGACTGACTGCACGGCAGTGCACGTTACTTTATAATGGCGACGGAGAAACAAGTTAGAAGAAATATGGGATTTATTTGATTACAACAGCAAGAAAGACAATAACAAGTGCCTTGTAGTGCAAACGGGTGATACAATGTGGAGCAATTAATAATAATAATAATAATACATTTTATTTGTAACGCACTTTATATTTGAAGCAAATCTCAAAGTGCTACAGGATTAAAAACATAAAAAAGAAAGTGAAAACAACAATAATAATAAAACAGTGAAATGAATAAACTTCAAATCAAGTCAGCAGGCACAGTAGAAGTTTAAAAAGATAAAACAACTACATCTCTATCTATGCAAATGCCTTGTTAAAAAGGAAGGTTTTTAGGCCCTTTTTAAAAGTGTCAATCGACTGTGCATGGTGCTCTCAGATGGTCCGGGAGGGCATTCCACAGTCGAGGAGCAGCTGATTATCAATTATTCAATGCTTCATTCAACCTTTTAGGTTGAATGAAGCAGGTTAGTTTTAGTGGAGGACACTAGGATACAAGAAGAGTGGGCACTAAGGAAGAGTGGGCACCTCGATGCAAAATTGTCTGTTTAGTCAGAAATGTCACACAGTACCTCATTATCAGACTTAAATGTACTGTACCCTTCAGCTTCTTGTTTATGCCCAAAATGTCTGGATATACAGGTCTTGTAGCAATTTGTAGCAAATATTAGGCCTTAATTGTCGAATGTTCAATCATGTTATAATCATGTATACTTCACATTACCAAACATTGAATTTTTTTACATTTTTACATTTACATTTTGGACAAAATAGCCAATTTTACATGGAGGTGCCCACTCTTCCTGTCACTGGACAGTAAGGCCACTAGGTTTGGCTGGAGACTGCCACCGTGCACCAAAAGCCTGTGCACGATCCCGTGTGTGTGTGTGTGTGTGTGTGTGTGTGTGTGTGTGTGTGTGTGTGTGTGTGTGTGTGTGTGTGTGTGTGTGTGTGTGTGTGGTGTGTGTGTGTGTGTGTGTGTGTGCGTGCATGCGTGTGTAGATCCCTTGAATAAAAGGGAAAAGATAGTAAATAAAGACAAATAGAACCACACATCTCTTCTTCTAGCATCACCAGCTGTGCTAACGAGCTGTTGCTAACTAATTGTATTAGCTTTGTGTGCTATCACCGCAGCCACGGCCACATTGCCTTAATAATCACAACATAAACCTCCAAAACATTCCCATTATGCCTTATTCCAAATGGCAAAATAATACACATACGTTCCCACCTAAATACCATCAATTTGGTGAAACACACTTTACCTTGAATAAAGGGAAAAGATAGTAAATAAAGGGACAGTCAGGACAACCACTTGCTTTGGCTCCATTTACTGTAATAATGACGGAGCATAGCATTAGCGTCCTCTGTATGCTAATGCAGGCATGAGCAATCGATCCCTCATTCAGACCATATAAGGCACAAAGGTAGGAACAGATGGGAACGTGACATAGCATAGCCAGGGGCGGACTGGCCATTTGGCATACCGGACATATGCCCGGTGGGCCGCTGGGCCAGTGGGCCGGTGGGCCACCCCAAAAAAATGTTTGCTCCCGTGTGACGATTATTACGTTCATTTCCAGGTCGCGCGGACAAAATGGACCGGGGGGTGGTGGGCTGGTTCGGACCAAAATGCCAGGGCTGAATTTTGGTCCCAGTCCGCCCCTGGCGTTTCCCAAGCTTATTGTTTCTTTACTTTGGCCCTCTCGTTTAATGTTCATCGTACTGTATATGTCTTGGATGGAGGGAAGTTCACATCCATGTGCTCTGCTGTTCGCACGACTCTTGTGGTTGAGGTCAGTCAGTACAGTTCCCAGGCAGTGATGCAGCCAGTCAGGATGCTTTCTGTGGTTCCTCTGTAGAAGACCCTCAGGACCTTAGAACATATACTTCTTCAGTCACCTGAGAAAATATGAGCGTTGGTGTGTTAATTTACCACCTGTTCAGTGTGTACGTCTCCCCTTTATGCCCATATTTGGAGATTACTGATGTCATCAGTATATTATGCCCATATATGGGCATGCCCCCCATTGGTGGCCATATATGGAGCTGACTGATTTGGTTTCAGCTTATGCCATGACGACACAGCAACTCAACAACAAATCAATACACTCAATACATCCACACAATACACTCCATATTTGAGCGTATAGCTGCATTGGGAGTCAGAGTGTTGTCTGTCCGTCCGTCGACCGCCCACCCTCCCTCCATTAGCCAATTTTAATCGGATAGGATAACCTAAATATACAAAGAAATTACTGCCATATTTAATAACTTTATACTTAAAAAAAAAATTCAATAGTGGAAATAGCCGATATAGCTACAAGCTTGTAGATCTGCTGTTTCCAAAATGTTTGAAAATATATGATAATTTTTCAACATGGAAACGAGTATGACGATTGTGATGATTATGCAATGATGAGTCGATTATGTTATAATTGTGACAAGTCTAAGTACACAATAAGCTTTTTTTGTCTTGTTAAAGGGATATTTCACTTTAAAAAAGAAATTGGGTCATTTTATCGTCTACTCAGGCTTTTAAGTTTTTAAGTTAAAAGCTAAGTTAAGTTTAGAGGCCCTCAGTTGTGGAGCTCGCTAGATGCATCTCTCAAGTCTTCACTATCCTTCCCAATATTTAAGAAACATTTAAAACAATAATTTCTTCCTTACTATAGTCCATTGATTTAGTCATCTTTATACATTTGTTTATTCTTTTTTTGTTTTGTTTGTCTTTTTCTTCTATTGAGCAGTTTTTGTGTTTTTATTTCTTTATTTGCACTACTGCTCCCCTTGGAAACTTTTTTGTATTGTTCTTATTGAACTTTTAATCCAGTTGTTTTAATGAACTCTCCCATGAAGGAAAGGATTCCAAATAAGCCACCTGGCTTCTTCCTTTCCTTGCACAGCAACTTGTCTTTCAATATGTATTGTTTCTATATTTGTTATAACAATGTGCTAATAAACTAAACTAAAATAAGTTGCTTAATTCAGTATTTAGATATTTGATATTCATTTTAACCATGTTAGATTCATCGGAAACACCCGTCCTTGGTTGTGGTGACTGATATTGTCCTTCTAATACTAATACCGTGTTTTTTCAATTACTTTTTTTCATGTATTTTTAATTTTGGGGGAAATAATTTTTTTTTAAAAATGAAATAAATGAAAAAAGTAATTAAAAAAAACATGGCCCTCTCACATATTAGAAGGGCAGGATGAGTCACCAGAAACAAGGACGGGTGTTTTTGATGAATCTAACATTGAGTCAATTGAGTTTGAAGTTATAATGGGTTTGTATAGGAAGGGGGCGTGTCTGATCAAATGAATATCAAATATCTACAGTAAATACTGTATCAAGCAATTTAAAAACTGCCAGGGGGGCTCACAAAAGCCTGAGTTTTTTTTAAAGTGAAATATCCCTTTAACACTGAGGGGCTTGTTCTCCTGGCAACTATTGTGTCAAGTTCTCCACCTCCCTGAACGCTGCGCTGCAGTCTATGAACAGCAATGTCATATTCAGCCATGGGGTGTAGCACCAAATTCTGGGCCCTGGGGACAAAGATTCACTGTGGGCCCCGCTATGATTTTTTTTTCTCTAAAAAAGACAAAAAAATTGGTTTTCTTTTTTCTTTAGGCCCCCCTTACCTTGTAGCGCTGCCACACATGTGTAAAAGAGGATTTAGTTTTATAATGGCATTTAAAAGTTTATGCCTATGAATTAAAATATTCCTTATATTAACGCCATCCTTTAAGGGTAAGGTCCTATCTTTTGTAATGTTTATGTTTTCATTTTGATGGATTGTGATTGATTGATTGACATTGAGTGACGGGTCCGTGAATGACTGACACACCATATAGTGTGCGGAAGTTGCCGGCCCTGAGGGGGAAAAAAACGACAGAGACAAACCGTCAGGGAGTCCACGGGAGACCTGGTTTAGTTTGATTAAGTATTTGTCTGTTCCTCTAAGCTATCAGTGGAAAATAGCCAAGGCCACATTAACTGTCAATACTCACCGTTCAAAGGGAAGACCCGCGGGACATTCTTCTGACTGGTGAGATCGTTTTATATTTTGTTTATATCCAGCGTGGATATGTTTGTTCTCTCCGTGGAGATATGAACGTTTCTTTGGATTATTCCGCTTCTGGAGAGGATTACGTTTTCTTTTGGATTTCTATTGGATTTACTTTTTTCGTGCTGTTTTGGGGGAGCGTTTGGGAGACGCTACACGGACCGATATTGGAACAATAGGAGCGTGCGTGCGGACGTGCGCGAGACGCGGACTTTACCGTCGGGCTTCACGATCTGCTACATTTGGCAATACATGTATTATTTTCCTGTCATTGATTTAGATAAAAGGGTTAAACTTGACCACAAACTTTCGTGCTTTATTTCTGGCTGTGTTTATTTGCTGTTTATTTATTGAAGTGCACTGCTTTCAGCCTAATCAATTGTATCTGAAGAGATCATTCACAACCCGTGATTTAAAAAATAGTAATAGTCAAATATATAATATCTGACCGTTACAACCTGGGGCCCTAGTAACTCAGTCCCACTTACACCCCCCCCCCCCCCCATGTGACGCCCCTGTATTCAACATTCTCACATAGGAGTTGTTTTTCTCCACATGGGAGATACATTGATATCCTGTATGGGCTTTGCTGATGGTCACTAAAAAGACATGCATGTTTGTGCTCAGTAAAAATACCCTGTAGAACACTAGTTCTCAAAGTGGGGTCCGGGGACCCCCAGGGGTCCGTGAGGGGGTTCCAGGGGGTCTCCAGCTAAAGGAGGAATATGTTAACCACTTAAGCTCTATTTTCTTTTTCAGCTATTCGAAAACAACCAATCTACAAGCTCATAACACGAGAGCTTGTAGATTGGTTATTTTCGAAATAGTTTGACAAATGCTGATACATTTTCTCTTATGGGGGTCCTTGGCACAAATTGTTTTCAGATCGGGGTCTGCGACCAAATAATAACTAGAAAAAGTGCTCCTCGGAGCACAGGTCTCCGCCAGGTCAGGTACGTTATTGTGGCCTCCTGGTGGCGCTATAATAGGCCAATGTGAAAAGGGTGCCATTTATTCTTAGGTCTTTCACGGCAATCAGACACTGCATTCATGATTTGAGGCATTTTGTTCCAAAAATGTGTTTTGCTAAATTAGACCTGCTGGTGGCGCTATAACAGGCCAGTGTGAAAAGGGTGGCATTTCTTCCTCGGCCTAGTGGGAATGTGCGTGTGAAAATTCACGGAAATCGCAAGCTGCGTGCATAGTTTGAGGCTTTTTGTTCAAAACGGACCAATCCTGCAAACTTTGGAAGCCAACCATAGGCAATGAGGATGGAATATGGGAAATCGGACAGATTTGTGTTGATCACATGACTATAAAGATACTGTGTACCGATTTGCATGACGTTTGGATAAAATCTGTAGGAGTAATGTTAAAAAAAAGGGTTTTGCACAAATCGGCCTCCTGGTGGCGCTATAACAGGTCCATGTGAAAAAATTGTGGCAGAGGTTCTGAATTGGCATCCAGGGAGTGTGTGTGCACAGTTTCGGAGCGACCGGGCCAACGGTGCCAGAGATTAGCTGCTAACACACAGACAGGACACACGGACGGACACACGGACACACGGACGGACGGACGGACGGACGGACGGACAGGGGCGAAAACATACTCTCTCGCCATGCCTTTCGGCCTGGCGGAGACAATTATAATAGTAATAATAATGTCGTTGTTTGTTAATAAGAGAGAATGTGTGAAAAAGAGAGGAAGAGCGAAATAGAGAGAGAGAGAAAAAAAAGAGAACTAGAAAAAGTGCTCCTTGGAGCACAGGTCTCCGCCAGGTCAGGTAAGTTATTCTGGCCTCCTGGTGGCGCTATAATAGGCCAATGTGAAAAGGGTGCCATTTATTCTTAGGTCTTTCATGGCAATCAGACACTGCATTCATGATTTGAGGCATTTTGTTCCAAAAATGTGTTTTGCTAAATTAGACCTGCTGGTGGCGCTATAACAGGCCAATGTGAAAAGGGTGGCATTTCTTCCTCGGCCTAGTGGGAATGTGCGTGTGAAAATTCACGGAAATCGCAAGCTGCGTGCATAGTTTGAGGCTTTTTGTTCAAAACGGACCAATCCTGCAAACTTTGGAAGCCTACCATAGGCAATGAGGATGGAATATGGGAAATCGGACAGATTCGTGTTGATCACATGACTAGAGATACTGTGTACCGATTTGCATGACGTTTGGATAAAATCTGTAGGAGTAATGTAAAGAAATGGGTTTTACACAAATCGGCCTCCTGGTGGCGCTATAACAGGCCCATGTGAAAAAATTGGGGCAGAGGTTCTGAATTGGCATCCAGGGAGTGTGTGTGCACAGTTTCGGAGCGACCGGGCCAACGGTGCCGGAGATTAGCTGCTAACACACAGACAGGACGGACACACACACGGACACACGGACGGACGGATGGACGGACAAGGGGCAAAACATACTCTCTCGCCATGCGTTTCGGCCTGGCGGAGACAATGAGTGTGAAACATTGAGAGAAACAGGAAGTCAGAGAGGAACACAGAGTGGACAGAATGACAACACCCTAACAAATAACTTATTTTAGGAAATGCATATTCACACACACACACGCGCACGCACGCACGCACGCACGCACGCACGCTAGTGTCTCAGTGCTGAGTGTGAATGATTAATCATTGGACTGAATGTTAAATCATGCTGCTGGTGGTTTGTGGTGTACTGTACATGTGATCAATGAAGTGTCTGCCTCCTCAGTTTGGTTTTCTGTCACAGTGGATTATAATCCATAATTAATAATCCATAGTGAGTAGATTACTCTTTGTATTAGATGTAGTTACTGTACATTTCAGAGGATTAAAGGTGTGTGGATGGAATGTATGCAGCTCTACATCACATGCAGGCTGCAGGACAATCATATAAATGTGTTGAATATTGAACTATGATTCATGTACGTTGCAAAGTTAAACATTAATGCAATGTACTTGAATAGCACTTTGCACAAAGATGCTACGCACATCAGATCCTTATAGTGGTGCTGGCTCACGGCAGAAAAATCTAAAGGTAAATTGTCAAAAGACAAAAAATGGCCGCACACACCGTTATAACCAAAGTGCAAATTTATTATAGGACGCAGAGTAAAAAAGTTACCAACGTTTCGGCACAAATGCCTTCTTACCATATACCCTGAAGAAGGCATTTGTGCCGAAACGTTGGTAACTTTTTACTCTGCGTCCTATAATAAATTTGCACTTTGGTTATAACGGTGTGTGCGGCCATTTTTTGTCTTTTGACAATTTACCTTGAATAGCACTTAACATTAAATGAACTATGAAATGTAATGAACTATTGAACTGAATCGAATGGAGAGCTGATGCATTAACTTTACATGAACTTGAATACTTGAATATCCCTGTTGTTAGTCATGATAAGACGATAAGATAAAATAAGAACTATAATGACTGGGTACAGTCATTAAAGTTAACTTTTTGTCCGTCTGACTCTCTCTCTCTCTCTCTCTCTCTCTCTCTCTCTCTCTCTCTCTCCACACAGTGGTGTATCTCCTCATCTGTTGTGGATCTGCTCAAACAGAGGGTGAGACAACTTCAAAGCATTGCATTATGGGTAGTGTGAGACAAGCCATCTGATGTGTTCCAACCATCCTGTTCATACACTATAAACATTACTTCACACAACTTAATTAAATAACTAAATACTTAACTAAATACACAACTTAATTAAATAACTAAATACTTAACTAAATACACAACTTAATTCAGAGATTTTCAAACCCAATCCACATCATCAAATAAACGCATGTATACTTTTTATGGATTCATAAGGTGAATAGTTATATATAGTTTGTTTGAATAGTATTAGGCTATCATTGTATATAGTTTGTACATCCCTATTCATTTTTACCCCCCCCCCCCTCCCATCTCTCTCTCTCTCTCTCTCTCTCTCTCTCTCTCTCTCTCTCTCTCTCTCTCTCTCTCTCTCTCTCTCTCTCTCTCTTCCAGTGTCTCTGAGAGTCAGTCCAGATAGAGCTCAGTTCTTTAAAGGTGAGTCCATCTCACTGAGCTGTGAGGAAGCAGGGAACTCTACACTGGAGTTGACTGTGACACGATACGGCAGTGAGAGGGTGGATGGAGCCTGCAGTAAATGGGGAACCACCGAAGGTACGGACGGATGGATGGATGGATGGGTGGATGGATGATTGGGTGGGCGGATGGACAGATGGAGGGACGAACGGACGGACGGACAGATAATGAAATCCCTCTTTCTTCATTGTGATTCCTTTTAGGAGTTTCCTGTATCATCAGGTCACTGCATCATGGAGACAGTGGACGTTACAGGTGTCAGTCCAAGTCAAGAAAAAGGAAGCCGGTCCATCAACATTCAGATCTCTGGTACAATCAATATAATGATATCAATATAATTAATAATTAATATATTGTAGTTGGTAAACAGATATAATATAACTACATAACATAACTACATAACTATAGATGTTCATAACTCACTGCTGTTGGTTCTATGTTCATAACTCAACATGCTGTTGGTTCTATAGATGTTCATAACTCAACATGCTGTTGGTTCTATAGATGTTCATAACTCAACATGCTGTTGGTTCTATAAATGTCATAACTCAACATGCTGTTGGTTCTATAGATGTTCATAACTCAACATGCTGTTGGTTCTATAGATGTTCATAACTCAACATGCTGTTGGTTCTATAGATGTTCATAACTCAACATGCTGTTGGTTCTAGATGGAGATGTGATCCTGGAGAGGTCTCTACTTCCTGTGGAAGGAAGTGATGTCACACTCCGCTGCTTGTACAAAGACAAGACAACTGGTAAACCATCCTCTGACCTCCCAGCTGATTTCTATAAAGATGGATCCCTCATCAGCACTGAGTCTACAGGACAGATGACCATCCACAATGTTAACAAGTCTGATCAAGGATCCTACAAATGTAACATCTCTGACCTTGGAGAGTCACCAGAGAGCAGGATGTATGTGAGAGGTGAGATAGTCATGCAATAATAATGAAAATGTATAGATTACAAGACCATTATCCATAATGAATAATCCAATTGAATTATCTAATCAAATTTCTGTGGATTAAAGGTGTGTGGGTCATTAGTTATCTGTGGATGCTGGCAGACAGGATAATCATATAGTTGAATATTGAAGTGTGATTCATCTACGTTGCAAAGTGAAACATTATTGACATGTATTTCACTTACACTTGATATCAAATAAACTATTGAATTGAATGGAGAGCTGAATGAACATTAACTTGAATAACCCTGGACTCTCTCTCTCTCTCTCTTCTCTCTCTCTCACTCTCTCTCTCTCTCTCTCTCTCTCTCTCCACACAGTGGTGTATCTCCCATTCTGTTGTGGACCTGCTCAAACAGAGGGTGAGACAGCTTTAATACATTGCTTTATGGGTAATGTGAGACAAGCCATTTATATTCACATTGTACATAGTTTTGTTATTTTATACCACCCTGAAGTGGAGCACTATAAAGTATAGCAACCCTTGTGGTTACTGGGGCGCTAAGTGGTGATCATACTCATTCCCTGTTTTAATTATATGATTCTATGTCCCCCCCCCCCCCACCACTCACACACACACACACACACACACACACACACACACACACACACACACACACACACACACACACACACACACACACACACACACACACACACACACACACACACACAGAGAGAGACAGACTGACAGACAGACAGACAGACAGACAGACAGACACTCTCTCTCTCTCTCTCTCTCTCTCTCTCTCTCTCTCTCTCTCTCTCTCTCTCTCTCTCTCTCTCTCTCTCTCTCTCTCTCTCGTACTTGAATAGCCCTGTTATTAAGATAAGATGATAAGATAAGATAAGAACTATAATGACTGGTACAGTAGAGTTAACTTTTTGTCTGACTCTCTCTCTCTCTCTCTCTCTCTCTCTCTCTCTCTCTCTCTCTCTCCTCTCTCTCTCTCTCTCTCTCTCTCTCTCTCTCTCTCTCTCTCTCTCTCTCTCCAGTGTCTCTGAGAGTCAGTCCAGAAAGAGCTCAGTTCTTTCTATTTGAGTCCATCTCACTGAGCTGTGAGGAAGCAGGGAACCCTACACTGGATTGGTCTGTGAGAAGAAAGACCGGAGAGGAGGATGTTGAAGTCTGCGGCTATGAATTTGGAAGAACCAACAGTATGTAGGACGGACAGACAGAAAGACGGCTGGTGACAGTCAGACAGACAGACAGACAGACAGACAGACAGACAGACAGACAGACAGACAGACAGACAGACAGACAGACAGATAGATGGTTTTAACCAAAATCCCTGTTTCCTTACATTGTGATGTTGTGTTACAGAGTCCTGTGTCATCCCGAGGGCGCGGTCTTGGGACATTGGAGTTTACTGGTGTCAGTCCAAGTCAGGAGAACTCAGCCAGTCCATCAACATTACAATCACATGTACGATCAATATAATCACATCAATATGTTCAATACATTTGACACAGTGGTAAAGTATCTGCCACCACCGTGGTGTCGGGGGGTTCTTATCCACAGCGGGGCATCTGCCCTGTAGAGCGTCTATACGAACACAATTGCCCCGTGTTGGGGGGATGGAAGCCGGGTGGGGAGGGTGATATAACTGCATGTATTCCTACGGGCTTGGGGGGGGGGGGGGGCACCTGTCAGCAGGGAGTGTTGAACGGGAGGAGTAGGACGAAGGCTCTACTTCCTCCCGGTGGGGGCTCCTCACTGGCAGGTGAGTCAGTAGGATACAACACACAGAAAGGTGTGTGGGGGGGGAATTAATTGGCATAACGACTAAATTGGGGAGAAAAAGGGGTAAAAGCTAAATACATAAATAAATGAATATATATATACATTTAAAAATGATCCACCATCATCTTTGCTGTGCAGTTCCTTCCAGGTTTATTTTGTCTTCATGTGCATTATCGTTAGTTCTAGATGAAGAAGTGATCCTGGAGAGTCCTGTACTTCCTGTGATGGAAGGAAGTGATGTCACACTCCGCTGCTTGTACAAAAACAAAACAACTGGTTATATATGGTATGACCTGACAACATGGATAACATCCTCCGGCCGCCCAGCTGATTTCTATAAAGATGGATCCCTCATCAGCACTGAGTCTACAGGACAGATGACCATCCACAGTGTTTACAAGTCTGATGAAGGATTCTACAAGTGTAACATCTCCCTTGAAGAGTCACCAGAGAGCTGGATGGATGTGAGAGGTGAGATAGTCATGAAATAATGATGAATACATAAACAGAGTTTGAACCTCCCACTAGTGACCCCTAGAGGCTGTGCTGCTCTGCTGCACCTCACATGATCAAAGTCTGATCCACATGGTCCATCCTTAGAGAATAAACCCCAATCTGATTTGTAACAGTGGTTCTGCCCTACTCTTCTAAATGTAAATGTGAACACTGAGTCTTGAATTGAAATGTTTGACATTTAAAAGAGATTCACAGTTCTTAAAATGTTGTTCAAGAGGAATATGTCTCATTTTTATTTAGAATCAGACCCTCTGCCTCCATATTTCTATCCTCTGATTGGGGCTGGAGTCTCCATCTTTCTGCTGATTCTGGGTCTGTGTGTCTGGTGGAAATGCAGAGGTACTCACGCACACACACACACACACACACACACACACACACACACACACACACACACACACACACACACACACACACACACACATGGCCGTTTAGAGAACACTGTAAAACACTGTAATATACACAATACCTGTGTCTTATAACCTGTGCAATATTATAACTACATTCTACATGCCTCTGCCAAATGATAAATGCCTTATTTCATAATAACATAAGAACTTCTTATGCTGTTAACACACTGATCATCATGCAGTGTTAAAGGACTAGTTCACCCCCAAAATGTATTAAAACATAAAATCTATTAGTCACCCCATGGAGACTTAAATTCATGAATATTTGTTTAGTTTTTGTCGCATTCCTAAGCCAATAATTTGATGACCAGCGAACCGGTAGGCAGCGGTTCCGGTAGGAACCGCTGCCGGAAAATTATTGCAGCATTTAATTTAGCTTTGGTCATGTTAGTCATATGAAATGTTTTACTTCTAGTTTTAGTTGACTAAGTATCATAATAAGATTTTAGACAACTAGACAACTACAATTGATTTAGTCAACACAATTGTTGTCATTTATTTTGTCATTTTGACAGGCCTTGATGGCATCCTAATGCCTGATTTATACTTTGCTGTGTGCAACAAAAAAAAGAAGCCGATCTACAAGCTCACAAGCTGCGTTGTGAGCTTGTAGATGAAAATAGCCGATCTACAAGCTCACAAGCTGCGTTGTGAGCTTGTAGATGAAAATAGCCGATCTACAAGCTCACAAGATGCGTTTTAAGCTTGTAGATCGGCTATTTTCAGAGCGGGACACCCACGCGCGGCCAAGCATAAAATGACTTGTCTTAGTTCTACTGGATCTCTTCTCCACTCGTCCTCCCCAAGATTTTCGTCATAGTTTTAGTTGATGAAATGAACACATCATAATGTATGTGTTCTTTTTTCTCCTTTTAATTTACAGATCCATGTTGTGTCAGGTACAGTATTGATGTCTGTCTATTCATCTACATAACTCCATAGATTACATCTTGTTTTCTATTCACATTTATGTTAAATATTATGTTTATCTTTTGATCACAGATCTATTCAGTCTCAGGGAACCAATCAGGGGTCAGCTACAGACCAGAGGACCAATCAAAGTGGAACTCCTGATGATGTGTACCTCCCACTGCAACACGGTCAGTCTTTGAACCAATCATGTTGGTTAAGAACAATTCTGACAAGTACACAATGGCTCTAATTTGAATCTAAATTGATTTATAACTTAAAAAACAAAAAAAAACAACTTTATTCATTAAACAATTAATGTAATTTTTGGAAGTACATAGAATTCTGTCAGTTCTAATTAGCAGAATAATTAACTAAATTGAAACCATGATTGAAATAATAAAAATAAACACCACATTAATGTTTATTTGTTCACCTCTAGGCGACACAAGTGTCTATGAAGTAATTCATCATTCTGACGACTATGAAAATGGTAAAGTATAAACTTTTTAAAGATACATTAAATCAAATTTCATGAACTTTTAGTTTTAATATTAATGTTATTATTTGATTCACTGGCGGAACAAGTCAATACCCCCTCCCACAAAAAGTAAAGGTCTGTGTGATTGTGATCTGACGTCTGGAGGGCCGGGCCCCTGGAGTCCCGGGGCCGAGGAACCGCCGAACCTCCAGCTCCCCCTGACGCTCCTCCCCTGATTTGATTAGTTATAAATGTTTTCATCTCCATGAATTCAAGGCTTCATGGGGTGTGCAATTGATAGAAAATAAGTACTTTTTTGGGTGAACTACTAACGTGCACACATACCCGTATTCATATTTTGAAGTCAAGTGGTTGTTGAGTAAATATCCAGTAAGCAGAGATATCTGTGTGATTTATTAAGATGGAATGGGAATTGAACTCAGAGAACGACATGACTCTGTTAGTCGAGAGATGATGAATACACCAACATATTCATCAAACACACATTCTGCAAAGCTGTTGATTGTTTTCAATTCATGTTTCACTCACAGTACCGAGACCTAACTTTGAAGCTGATCCAGTTCATTCAAATCAAGAATAGTTCTACAAAATGGATGTGGAGGTAAGATTATGTGTATCATATACATTATGTTTTGACTATTTTTAAGCTGCATATTCCACAGTTAATGAAGTGTTATGACAGTAGATAACCTCATTGTACTGCATGTTCAATAACGGTCTATCCTGTACATTTAATACTGTAACTTTGTTTCAGGTCCTCAGATAGAGACGTGTAGGACAACCCGACATGACAGATGGTTCAAACGTCAAATCACCACAGAAATAAATGTGTATTTGTAATAATGTATGTTTATGATAATGTGCTGACTTGACTGTGGGATGACTGACACTTTTATGCATCAACGGTGGCAAAGCCCAGAGGTCAAAGATTTTGGATAAATGTGAAAGTAATGGGAAATAAGATAGAGTAGCCTCAAAAGAATTACAAAACCTTGATTGGATGAACCGTTCTCTCAATGAAGCACATAATACGTAACGATGTGTAATTGAATGTTTCAGTATAGACAGCTGGATTAAAGATGATCACTGTATCAATGGAACCAGTGGCATCGCTTTTTTTTTATTCTGATCTGGGCAGTGACCACATTGAGGCTAATCATGTCCGTTTTGAACAAAAATGTAATGAATTAGGATGCACATCAATCATAACACCCAGTGGGGACTAGGAGTCCCTGTTTTGTTTTCATCTCTTATTTTCTCGTTTTGTTTGTACTTTTACTTACAGTATACACATGTATGTGGGTCATTTTCAATGAGCATACATTGAGCAGGTTGCTGGTCCACAAAACCAGGATGTAATCATACTGTATAATGTATGTTGGTGTAGTATATATATCCCTGAATAGATGTGTGTTGATAAAGAGTGTATTTTATATCCATTATTGTGAACCCAGGAGGTGAGAGGCAATCATCAAGAACATGTTTTGTTTTATTGTAAACATGTTTTCAAATGGTTTTAATATATGAGAATGTTTTCAAATGGTTTTAAAATATGAGAATGTTTTTGTTTTATTGTAAACACATTTTCAAATGGTTTTAATATATAAGAATGTTTTCAAATGGTTTTAAGATATGAGAATGTTTTCAAATGGGTTTAAGATATGAAAATATGTTTGTTTTATTGTAAACATGTTTTTAGATATTTTAAGATATGGGAATGTTTTTGTTTTATTATAAACATTACCATTGTCTGTTGCTTTTATAGCTTTGTATTATGTTACAGTCAATTTGGAAGAGCAGGGAGTTTGAAAACTCACTATGGAACTATGGAAAAAAAATTCACATGACATGTAATCATGAACACAGATCATTAACAAAGCAATCAGTTGATATTTGACAGGTACATGGCATTTTCTACAGGCTAAACAGAAGTTAGTGAGAGAATAAAGTCTAAAATCTTTTTTTTTTCCTAAAGACAAATTGAAATTTGACAAGTACATGTACTTAGTTACTGTCCACCATTGATGATGGGTATGATTACATGTGCTAGTTTATGTGTTTGCTTTGGTTTGTCTTCTTCTACCCAATATACTGTAAACATTATATTACAATATTCATATTTTCATTTTAAATCAAAGCCTATGGAATGTAAATAACAATTTAACTGTGTTTCATTTTAATACAATGTTTAATGCAGATTAATAAAGTGTGTTTTATTCTTAAACAGTGCATTAGTTATTGTGCAACTATTTCTTATAATTTCAGCATCATTTCCTATCAGCATTAATTCTTATAATTTCATCATTTCCTATCAGCATAAAAGTACAATTTCCGCCTAAAGTAAAGCTCGGTGTAAAGGACTATATTTCATAATTTCTTCAGATAAATTACATTCTGGCTCTCAGGTGATGTAGGGCAGAAACCTGGTTCATACCTCAACATATGATGAAGATAAGAGTGAGCATTCTCAAGTTATGGGCTTTTTTTGTCACCTTTCTCCTATTCAGACTGGCCTATATTGGCTCTATTTGAGAGATTGGGGAAAGTCAAAAGAATTGCACAATAATAATAATGGTTTTGTTCTATAACTCGGGTAGGGCTATCTGGAAAACTAAAGTCTTTTTTGAGGACTTGCTGCTAGACTATGTTGTGTGCCTGGATAGCTAAAGCTAAAGATAATACTGAAGTCAGTACCTAGAACGGAATCATTCATTGACTCATTCATTGACTCCTCTTGGAATAGAGTCTGCTCTTCTGTGTCACTGTGTGCCATCTCTGAACTTGAGTTGGAAGGATTAGAAGTGGAGGGCTGGAGGCCCTCTCTTCTCTATAGCTTTGGTACTCACAGGGTTTGTCAAACAACGTAAACTCTATAACATCACACAAATCTAAATAACACCATGTCTTGCGTCTCATTTCCACTCCGGGAATTGTGGTCATTGATGGTACTGCCTTTTCAACGCTTTTAGTTTGTTAATACTTGCGCCTTGGGTCTAATGATACTGTAGTACAGTATATTGTACAAGCGTGAAACATAGTTGGAAGGTCCAGACAAGTACAAGTTCCTTAAGTTGGTTTATTGTATAAAACAGCGGTACATGAGGCCTTGCTGCTACATGTGGTCGGTGGAAGGGGCCGTAGCAAGAGCTCTGGGGCT
>NC_137604.1:7533401-7630901 GCF_963280865.1 Gymnoscopelus braueri
GATGATACATGAGAAAAGAACATTAATAATGTATCATATCGATATCATATGCCCAACATCATGTATGTATCGTGAAATTAGTGTTATCTTGACACCCCTAACCCTCCCCATCAAATACAACAACATGACATTTAAAACTGATAACATGTCCGATGTTTTGCTTTCCATATTGATTAGAACATTACTGTAGTCAGTCTTGCTAAATGCACAGTGTAGTGTCTGTAGTGGTAGCAGAATGGACAGTGTTCTAAACTTACATGTGGGAAACCCATTGAATCCCATAATTATAAACTGTGGTGACTACACTGTTGCCTACATCATGGGTTTTCAACTGGTGATCCGTGGAGGTATTGCATGTAGTCCCTGACCATGCATTTAGTAATGTAGGAAAGTGAAGATTTGTATTATATTTGATTTTATCGATGGTGGATACTGTTAATGTGAGTGACAACAGAAAGGAAATTCAACTCAAGGATGACAGTTTTACACACGCTCACAGCATAGTGTGTATTTAAGGGAGGTTTTAGTACATCAAGGTAAATACAGGCTTTTATTTGATGTATGACATCCGAGTCAGACATCCGACTTCCAAGTAACTGACAACATTGATGCGTCATCATACATCAAATAAAAGCCTGTATTTACCTTGATGTACCCCGACTTCCAAGTAATTGACAACATTGATGCATCATCATACATCAAATAAAAGCCTGTATTTACCTTGATGTACTAAAACCTCCCTTAAATACTTCCACAGAAATGGGAGTTAGAATTTCAAGGGAAACTGTACCGGTTTAGCTGGTTGAGTCATCATTAGTAGGAAATGTGCCCATATCAATCGCATGTGCTTGCTTGTACTTGTGCAATTCGAAAATGCCCCCTGTCTAAGTCTTAACAATTAGGGTATCAATTATAGCCTGATGATTCTGGTTTTACTTGTGGAGCTAGGCTGGCATCTATGCACGACTGTCCATATAGATCCAAATTAATCACATGCACAGAATTACTTCAAATGATTATGAATATCCAGTTATAAATTGGTCATTGTAACCTACCAGGGCCCTATTCCTCGAAAGGTGAATTGAATAAGCCTGGCCTTAAGTCAAATCCAGGCTTGACAAAGTCGGGTCCGTATAGCCTGGTTTATTCGGTTCCATGAACGCCAAGCCAGGCTGAAAAGGAGCGACTTTGTCAAGCTAGGCCTTGTCAAGCCAGGCTGTGTCGAGCCAGGATAATGAAGCCAGGCTTCACGTATTCCTATAAAAGACCATGAAAGTCGATAGCAGAATCCTTGAACTTGACCAATCATGGAGCCCAAAACCAGAGCGGCGTTCTTCTCTGTGGCTGAACAGCAGCACTGCAGCAGCTCATGAAATCATACAAGGAAGTAAAATGTATAAAGCAAGAAAGGAAACGCGACCGCAATAAATAGATCCAGGGAGAAAGCGTGGCAAAGTATTGCAAGCACACACAGAGTGTGTGTATGTGTGTGTGTGTGTGTGTGTGTGTGTGTGTGTGTGTTTGCGACGGGACGGGACGGGGGGGCAAAGGGGGGCAACGGGACGGCCGGGGACGGGGGGTGACCGCGACGGGACGCACGGAGGGGGGGGGGGGGGGGGGTTGACGCGCAATAACCCCACATTTGCAAGACCACTTTGGTAGAGGTTTGGGTTGTGTAGTTACCTTGCCATCATGATGTAACTCCAAAGGTGGACAAGAAATACAAAATAATTTCTCCATTGACTAGAAATTGATGATTTAAAATATGCTCCTCATTGACTTACATATCAGTGAAGAGGCTCTTTTAAACCCGTAACTAATAATTTATATATATATATATATATATATATATATACACAGACATTTTGTATAATATTAAAAATAATCTGTAATATATTATCAAACATCTAACGACAATATGAACTATAGTGTTAACAGACTGACAATGACATATCACATGAGTCATGAAACAATTATGATTCATGGTCACACACTTTTTCAGTAATATAATTGATTTGATTATATCTTATTGTATTTATTTCATTTTATTTGAATGCAGGGTCATTAAAATTAGTCCATATACAAACACATGTTTTGAATTAACTGTGGAAAAACTTGAAGAACGAGGCACTGGATTAAGTAAGCTTGGCTGTTAGCCTGCTCCTGACCAGGCTAACTTCACAGCTAAATTGCCATGGTAACTAAGGTAGGCTTGCTTCAATTCTCTTTCATGGAATCGGGTCATGGCTAAACTTAGCCAGGGTGAACTGGCTAAACTAATCTTCAAGATAATTCAGCTTTCATGGAACCGATTCAGCCCTAATCCTGACTAAATTAAGCCAGGATAGGGGTTAAAGCCAGGCTTTAGCTCTAATTCACCTTTCGAGGAATAGGGCCCTGGTGTATTTAATTCTATGAGCAACAAAAACACACTTAAAAGAGGATATCTCTGTGTTGGAAATTGGGATAATGCATCTCTCTAATATGCCTAACACCTGTTGAAGTGTTGCTTAATTGTTCAACCACCATCGTTAAGACGCTGAATAGATTTGACTGGGTCGTTCACACTTGCTGTGTGTTGATGGCTTGTTAACGACCGTCTTTCATTCTAAATAGACCAAGGTGTTACTGGATTTGAATCCTTTGTATCATTTGAAATAGAGAGGGGTCCGTTGACCACTGTTCTGCTGTAGGCTACTAAAAATGTATATAAAAAACGGACTATTTTATCAATTCAAAATTGCATGACCCTCCCTTGGATTCAAAGTAAAATTAGCTGACCCTCCCTTGTACTAAAATTAGAAAGGCATGACCCTCCCCTATTTTCCTCCAGGGACCCCTTCTGTAAATTTCGACTGGTCCCTTAATGAACTTAAATTAATTAATGAATCCCCTCCTGGGGGGCCCCTTGCGGTGGAAGTCCCATGTATGGGTTCACATAACCCAGCAACCCTATGCAAATTGCGCCACTGACAGGTGAAGGATGAGAGCCAACATTTGCCTCATTCGGATCAGAAAATGCTTGTTCCATTTTGTCTCAATCCTCTGTTAAATGATCTCCATCATTTTATATCCGGCCACATTGTTGACAATGCTGCACATTCACACTATGTTGACAATGAAAAATGATTGATGATGATCAAACAGTATTGCATAAGTGAATGTAAACAGTAGTTACCATATAACCAGGGCTATATAAGAGCATGGGTTGAAGCAGGACGTACATCGGTTGATCATCTTCGATCTGACAACATGACCAACCTCCGACTCCTGTGTGTCCTCATCGGTAAGTATAGACTCTTCAAAGCTTATTTACCATAACATAGCCTCACAGCCTCATAGCATAATTGCCTAAGTCACATTTTTAAGGATTTCAGGAAAGAAGAAATTAAAAATGTACTTAGGCAAAACATTTTTTTTTTACTTAGGCAAAAAAAACTCTCATTTTGCCTAAGTCATGTTTATCTGCCATTTATTTATATTCTCCTGTATTCCTTGGATCCTCACTCTTCCTAATATATTCCCTGGCCATTAGTGCCAGATTACACGTTCCGCCATTTTGTGTTTTCTTCAAAACACACATGTTTTGATACTGCTCCAACAGATTGTTTTCAAATCTCACACAAATACGGTAAACATTATCTCTGGGGTCATGTGATCAAGATGTACACGTTAGATTTTTCAGACGTTCCAAGATTTGTGGGCCCTGGACAGGCAACCCGGCCTGGCAGACACCTGTGCTCCGAGGAGCACACTTTTCTGTTTTATTTATGCATCTACTTACAGGAGGGAACAAGTTGATTATTGATTGATTTAAAACTAATCTTCATCTTGTGTTTGTGACTGTTGTTATTTATTTTTTATTTACATCTTTTTAATATTTGACACATAGATACAAGTTACTACATTTGTATTATTATTACAAAACATACAGTAAGGGACAGGTCGATTTTTAAAGAAGGGTACCCCTGGAGAAAATGTATATACCTTGATCTAAAATGCCATGACCCTCCCTTACACTGTGTTGTGTATGTTTCAGTGTTGGCTGCTGTGTGCTGGGAGGCTAACTGTAAGTACAAATGTGTTTCAACCTGTGTAAATTTTTAAGAGCAAATTTTGATTCAGTTTAGTCATAGTCTTTTGAATAAAACACGTTTTAGTCACATTTTAGTCATCTGACATGTCTTAGTCTTAGTCTGGTCGACTAAATCTACAGTTTATTTTGTCGACAAAAACTTTTGGTTTGCATGCTGAAAATAGCTGATCAACGTGCTCACAACGTGTTGCGCTGCAACGCATTGTGAGCTTGTAGATCTGCCATTTGAGTTGAGTGCAACACCTGAGCACAACCAAACATGAAATGGCTTGTCTTTTACTTCTGCTAGAACTCTTTTCCTCTATAGTCCCTCCCAAACATTTGAGTCTAGTTTTTATTTGTTGACGAAATTGTCAATATATCTAGTCTTAGTTTTAGTCATCATAGCTTAGTCTGTATTTCGTTTTTGTCACTGAGAAAACGTAGTCGACAAAATTAACACTGGTTTCAACTGGACATGATGCTCTTCAATTTAATTCAACCTTAAGTAGAAACCAAGTGGACATTTACTCCATAAAATCACTTTGAAAGAGTCATGTGATGAAAAGATGTGTATAGATTTCGGACATTTTCCATCATGTAAAGGAAGACGTTATAGAATTAATATAAACGTGTGTGTGTGTGTGTGTGTGTGTGTGTGTGTGTGTGTGTGTGTGTGTGTGTGTGTGTGTGTGTGTGTGTGTGTGTGTGTGTGTGTGTGTGTGTGTGTGTGTGTGTGTGTGCGTGCTGTCAAAACTATTGGATTTGCCAGCTCATTTCCATTACCATTACCAGAAAACCTTCAACAAGTGTGGTGCCTACAGGGATAGCCTCAAGTGCGGTAAGATGAAACTCTACAATGCTAGCTTGAAGATAAGTGACTATAAGGCCCACGTTTACTGATATTTTTCCAACCTCCATAAAGAAAATACAATACATAAATAAAATGACTAAATCCTGTCCACATGAGAGATGAGTCACACGCAGCAAGGCCCTCGGGGTGGGGACTCCCGCAACGCGCTGTAAGGCTACTTTAGAGCCTAAGTGCCAAAATGTTTAATACCACGTTCAGAACAGTGTGAACCAAACATAAACGACCCGTTATATATCGGTCATTATCACACGGCTTGGTTGAATGCTTGATTCTTATTGGTCAATTGCTGAATTCAGCTGTGTGTTATTTTCTGGATAATGACCGATGAGCTCAATAACAGACCGTTGTCTAATCAAAGGCTCAGAGCACCTGCTGCGCTGCTTGGTTTAATGCTGTATCCAACATGACAGCCATGTAAACAAACACACCATGTCATTTACAGCTAAACATTGCTCCCAAGAATGTTTTTGAAAACACTTGAAGCGAGAAATAGACAATGCATTAACCAACAATGTATTCTATTTTATCAACACTTCCTTGTTTTCTGAGGCGTGTCCGCCCGCCCAGCGCAGCACTTATGGAATACTTTCATTGCCGTAAGCAAGGAAATACTTTGTTTTGTTGTTACTTTTGGGTCAATTTATTAATCTATTTATTAAGTAGTCGTGTAATAAGTGGGATAATTGACGGGTAGCCGGTCATTATTAATAAATAAGTCCCGACAGGGTGATTATGTGTACGTAATGACAGTATGTAATGTGAAATGTTTGATGGAAGAATGTATTAGCTGGTTCTTATTCTCTGCAGGAAGAGGAAATGTCATCTCGGTACATGGTGTGGTAAGGGGACACAGGAAAAAGATTCTCCATCTCTGGTGGTATTTCTGGCATGTAGATTGGGTGTGTGCCCATAAACTGCATGGAGCAATTAAACACAAGTAAGAATGCACACACATACACACACGCTGTCACGCATGCAAGTGGCGAACGAACGAACGCACGCACGAACGAACGAACGAACGAACGAACGCACGCACGCACGCACGCACGCACGCACGCACGCACGCACGCACGCACGCACGCACGCACGCACGCACGCACGCACGCACGCACGCACGCACGCACGCACGCACACACACACACACACACACACACACACACACACACACACACACACACACACACACACACACACACACACACACACACACACATACACACACACACATTTCGGCCATTTGAAAATAGCAGATCAACAAGCTCAGGTCGTGATGCGACACATTGTGAGCTTGTTGATCTGCTATTTTCTAAATATTTTTTATGCATTTTATACATTTGGAAAACTTGTGATATGGGGAAATTCTGCATAATGAGTACTTTCTACTTTTGGTACCTTAAGTACATTTTGTTACCAATACTTTTGTAATTTTGCTCAAGTAGATTTTTAATTCCTGACTTTTACTTATAACAGAGTATTTCTACATTGCCGTATTGATAGTTTTACTTAAGTAAAAAATGTGAATACTTTTTCCACCACACTGGTGTACAAGCTTCTCTCTTCTTCCTCTCAGGTGTCAAGGCCATCAGTCATGTGACCTCTATGCGCTCTCGCTGCTGCCCAAGAATTCGGGATGCAGACACAGTGGAAATTTCTGCACAAAGGTCAAATGGACATGCGTGAAGAAATGTACGTGCACACCATGCATTCATGCCTCTTCCAATTGTGTGTTTGCATGAGAAAGAGAGAGAGAGAGAGAGAGAGAGAGAGAGAGAGAGAGAGAGATCATTATAGTTTTTAAGTCATCATTAGTTTTTGTTTTGTTTTTCATCACGACTTTTTGTGTAGATTTTCAGTTTAGTGCCAGTTCATTGCCAATTTTCACATGGGCCTTTTATAGTGCCACCAGGAGGCCAATTTGTACAAAACATATTTTTTGACAGTACTCCTACAGATTTTGTCCAAAAATCACGCAAATCGGTACACAGTATCTCTATAGTCATTAAACGAAAAGAGTCTTTAAAGTTGTACAATGCAGAATCACAAATAACGATTTTTAGCAACCTCTGCTGGTCACTACCGTCACTGCATACAATTTCCGTAGTCCTCGATTACCCAGAATTCCATTCGTTTTCACCGGAAGCCGGAAGCGTTTCAAAAAGCGATCTTTTAATTGTTTTATACTATCTACGGATCGTTTCTCTTAGCCAGTGGAGCATTAGTTACCATGAGCTGTGCTTTCTTTTTCTGTTCTTTTTCGATCTTCCAATCCTACATTCTCTTAAAATCAGCGTGAGGTTCCTTTTTGTTATTAGCGCGGTATTTCCTGGCCAAACAGGAAACCGTTGCGGTAGTTCCTGGCCGACGTCATGACGTCGGCCAGGACGTCGGCCACGACGTCATGACGTTGGCCAGGAACGTCATTTTCCCGGGAAAGTCCCCCCCGTCCACGTTCAATAGAAAATATGTAAATAAAAGGCTTCCGGGGGTGAAATTCATGGAGTGGGTGTTGTGAAACTTTTGCCACTCACAAAAGATATACAATTTAACTTTAGTTTTGTTGAAAACGTTACCTAGTATGCCTTTAAGATTTTTCATATTCCATCCTGATTGGCCACAAATGGCTTCCAAAGTTTGCAGGAGTGCTCCGTTTTGAACAAAATGCCTCAAATCATGAACATAGAGCATGCAATTTCCGTGAGATTTTGCACACATATTTCCACTATGCCGAGGAAGAAATGCCACTTTCAAATCAGCCTCATGGTGGCGCTATAACAGGCCGATTCGTGTTTTTACCTATACAGTAACTGTTACACCGATCTGTGTAAAACTTTGTATGCTCACTCTCTAGAGGTCAAGGAAAGACCTTTGCCCCGCATTTTTCACATCTGCCTTTTAGTGCCACCAGGAGGCGGACTTATGTAAAACATTTATTTTTATATTACTCCTTCTGATTTTATAAAAATTTCATGCAAATTGGTACACATGATCTCTATAATAGTCATGTGATCAAGACGGATGTGTTTGATTTGTCATATTCCATCCTGATTGGCTAAGATTGACATCTAAAGTTTGCAGTAGTGGCTTGTTTTGAACAAAATTCCGCAAATCATGAACGCACCGTCCGATTGCGGTCAAACTTGCACATTCACACTATGTTGAGGAACAAATGCCACCCTTTTAACATTGGTCTGTTATAGCGCCACCAGCAGGTATAATTTAGCAAAACATATTTTTTTAACTAAATGCCTCAAATCATGAATGCAGTGTCCGATTGCCGTGCAAGGTCTAAGAAGAACTGCCACCCTTTTCACATTGGCCTATTACAGCGCCACCAGGAGGCCACAATAAACTACCTGACCTGGTGGAGACCTGTGCTCCGAGGAGCACTTTTTCTCTCTTTTTTTTATGTTTAATGTTCAGAATCAGAATCAGGTTTATTGTCACAACACAGGTTTACAAGGTAAAAAAGTGGGTGAAATTCGCTTTCGTACATCGTTCCCATCGCAACGTTATTTCCATAGAAAGAAGGGGGGAGGAAGAGGGGGGGGGGGGGCAAGTGGGAAGGGAGATCAAACAAGAGAACAACAAAAAGGCCAAACAAGTTATCTACATATTTACTACACTAGTACCTGAGATAAAAAAAAATATGACGAAGGTGCCTGAATATAGCAACAATGTATACTGTGCATGATATACTTATGGACGTTAAGGTGCTTAGAGAGGGGGAAAAAAGCACATGTTGGTTTTAGTTTATTTTTTATTTTTTTTGTAATCTGGGGTAGTTAGGGAAGAGATTGTACAGGCTGAAAAAAGTAACACTAATAAGCGATCTACAAGGTCACAACGTGCCGCAATGCAATGTGATGTAAGATTGTACATCTGCCATTTTCGCTATCTTTGAAGATTTTTGAATTTCTTTTGACAACAGGGCTTAAAATGGTAAAATGCTAATAACCCTGTCAAATGTATGTCTTACATTTTAGATAATCATCACTAGTGATCTGCCTATTGACGGTAAGTGAACATTTATTTTACTTTTAAAAACAATATATATCAACAGTTCTATGGCATTTGATGCTTTATTTAGATGCTTTGTTTCTAATACACATTACAATATGCTCTCTTGAATAATATCAACTGTTGAATCCTTGACATAAAGTGGTGAAGTGAGTAAATGATTTGCCGTGTGTGTGTGTGTGTGTGTGTGTGTGTGTGTGTGTGTGTGTGTGTGTGTGTGTGTGTGTGTGTGTGTGTGTGTGTGTGTGTGTGCTTCTTCCACAGCTCCTTGATGAAGACACTGGGAGGATCAGCCTCCAATCCTCCTGTCATCATAATGATTAATAATGCAACACCATGTTGTCTGTAAAATTAATCTGTGAGCCTCAAATAAAATTCATCTCATGCAACCTGGTGCCTCGGGAACCCATGTGTGTTTATTGTTTTATGCAACCTGTAGCCAGTGGTGTAAATTTACTCAAGTACTGCACTTGAGTCAAATTTGGAGGTTTACTTTTACTGGAGTATTTCCAATTTTCTGTGCTTTTACAAATATTGTACTTTTTACTCCACTGTAATTATTTGAAAACTTTAGATACAAGTTACTTTGTACATTTTTATTATTATTACAAAACATACAGTATGTGTTTGCTTTGGTTTGCCTTCCTTGTAATTCTACACAATATACACTGTACACATTATATTAAAATCTATATTCATATTTTCATTATAGTTAAATCAGAGCCTATGGAATGTAAATAACAGAGTGTAGGTGTAAAGGACTACATTCAGCATTTCTTCAGGTAAATTACATTCTGGTGATGTACAGTAGGGCAGACACAGGGTTCATACCTCAACATATTAAGATACGAGTGAGCATTCTCAAGTTGTGGCCTTTTTTTTTGGGTCACCTTTCCCTTATTCGGACTGGCCTATTTTGTCTCTTTTTTAGAGATTGTGGAAGGTCAAAAGAATAGCACAACAAATAATGATAATAATGGTTTTGTTCTAAACTCGGGTAGGGGTATCTCGAAAACTAATGATTTTGTGTGCCTGGATAGCCAGTGGTGGAAAAAGTACTACATTTCTTTTATTTAAGTTAAAGTATCAATACTGCAATGTAGAAATACTATGTTAGTAAAAGTCCAGAATTAAAAAATTACTTGAGTAAAAGTACAAAAGTATTGGTATCAAAATGTACTTAAAGTACCAAAAGTAGTAAGTACTCATTATGCAGAAATGGCCCATTTCACCCGTTTTCAAATGTATAAAATGTATAAGAATCTTTTGAAAATAGGCTGTAATGTATATAGGGCTGAAGTGGTTAAGGTATGTTTTGTAATAATAATCAAAATCCACAAAGTAACTAGTAACTAAAGTAGTGGAGTAAAAGTATATTTGCCTCCGAGATGTAGTGGAGTAAAAGTAAAAGTAGGCCTACTGAGTAAAGTAAAAGTACCACAAAATTTACTTAAGTACAGTACTTGAGTAAATTTACTGGGGGGGATGGTTTTGGGTGCTTATTAAACATCGTTCGAAATTATATCAGTGGTCCAGAGCTTTAAAATGCTGAGAAACAGTGACGTAGCCCATACAGTATGTCGAATAGAGAAAATTAAGCTCCTCAGCCGAAATGGACAATGGTTTTTGTGGTTTGATGCACTCTCCATGTTCATAGGGCTGTTGGTTTTCAACATGAACCTACTGCCATCTAGTGGGGGATTACTTACACAGCAAAAAATAAATAAATAATGTATTTAATGTCTAAATTTGTGTTTGAAGGTGATGTTGATACATTATTTTATCAATACAAATGTATCAATGCATTTATCAACACGTGACGTGTTGTGGGCTTATAGTTAAATTAAGATAAATAAAATCCACTAAAGACATCGTGTTCATTATGCCAACCAATCCAGTCACCTTTTTATTCAACACTCTTTACTAGTCGAGGACAGACAACTCTCTCAAACATTGAAGGATGAATGCCAAATTTTATTGAACAAGGAACTGAAATATGACAAAATGCTTCACCGTACCTATACGAACCTGGAAACCAATGGTGAAAATAAATATATAGGATTACACAGCAACAAATTAATTCTGTATAATGGAACAAAGTAGGCGTTCCCCAGAAGTCTCAGACTGTAACGGAAGTGTGGTGGTTTTTTTAGTCATGTAGGACACTGGTTCTCAAAGTGCGGTCCAGGGACCCTCAGGGGCCCTTGAGGGGGTTCCAAAATGGGCCCTTACAGGTCTGTAACTCTGAGAGCGTACATTTGTACACTCTCAAAAGTTATTCTGGGGGTCCTTGAAATGTAAAGGTTTGAGAACCACTGATGTAGAAGGTCACACGACAACAGAGGAAGATGCAACTTGATGCCTATTTACACTCTTTGTATACACATCCTGTTTAGCGTTTAGCCAACCAACCATTCACCGTATTCACAAGTATTGAACACTTCACACAAATTCATCTCACATCACATTCCTCTTCTTTTTTTTTTTTAAATAACTTAAATAATATTTAGCAACGATTAAAAAAAAAAGGAAAAAAAATAAACCTAAGAAAAACAAAATGTCAGTTGACATTATTAAAAATTCCAAAACAGCATTGTCACAGCTATCCACATTTCTTTTTTTGTCTTTTTTTGTTGTTGTCTTTTTTAAATACATATTCGGTATCAAATACTTCAAGAGCTTCGAGCTAGGCTATCCGCCGAACAAAGTTCTTTTTTTTTTTCTTTTTGCAATTTACAAAAATATCTCCGAGAACAAATGAGCCTGTTCCATCCACTTGACAAGAGAGACGGTTGTCTGATCACGTCTCCTGCCGAAGCTGTACGAGAAGAAAACAGACTCCCAACCCAAATTCCTTTGTTTTCTCCAGTTGCTATGTGCATACAATCATGAATGGAAACGCCCGTCGAGAGACGCCCCACTGGAAGCGGCCAGGAAACATTTAAAAGAACCCCAAAAAACAAAAGCGGTTGACACAGAAATGCTACAGTTTCTCCAGCGTGTAGCCACAGCATTCAAACCCATGGGACCAATCTTTGGGACACCTGTGGTGCTTCTCAGAAGCATTATTCATATTTACCAAGTGTCACGACGGCTGTATAGTATCTCCTAAACACAAAATACTGTTTTGATGCGCGTGTACATGTGTGTTCCTAGTGGCTACAGCTTTCATAGTCTAGCTTTGTGTCAAAACGCCGACGCTCCAGTGTCAAATAACAACTAATACAACATAGAAATAAAAATGAAACAAAAATCCATGTAAACATATTATTTTTTTAAGGGGAGGGGGGGGGGGCGGGGCGGAGAAACAAAGAAGACCTGAGACGACTACTTATTTTGTTTTCATCCTCACGTCGCTGTGCTAAAACGATATATTCTGCCGTTTGCTAAAAAGCGATTTGCTGCTATTGCGATGTTCCTGACGCAGATTGCTTCAAAATCCTTTTGCTGTTCTGACCTTGTTAACCCCCGCCCGCCACCCCCCATTCCCCAAAGAAAAACAACATCTAGGTATTTTAAAACATACACTCAGGTACAGAGTGGGCTCAGTGCATTTCCTTTCCCTAGATCTTCCTCTGCCCCCCCCCCCCCTCCGCATGCCCACCCCCCTAATCCCAAACCAACCTCTGTGTGGTCCCAGGACTGGATTCTTAAAAAGGTTTTATCAATAATTTGGCTAGCGTGGGCCAACACACGATTGGTTTGGCTTCTAAGTTAGGCTTTTGTCTACAGGCCACTGTAGCTGATAAACCCTCAACTTCAGCAGCCATTTTCCCAACGTCACCACCCAGCAAGGATTTTAGAGGAGATGACGACGACCACCAAGTTTGACGGCCGGTTGGCAGGCTAAGTGGTTGGCAGTCAGTTCATTTACCAGCTACAGCCAAGGGTTGTTGGCAGTTTCCTTCCCAGCTTCAAAGCTGAAGTCCAACCATAAGTGGACAGGGAGCCAGCAGGCGCTAGGAACCAGAAATGGAACCAGGCCACCCAAATTCCAGTTTCGTTCTGCAAAAAAAAGTGCTAAACCAAGGTAGCCGACGCCACATCCGGCGACCTTGATGCATCCTTCTAACCTAACGGACCCCGACATGTTTGATTGCACCTCCACTGCATCTCTAAGATGCAGTAGGATTAATTTTTCCCCCCACAACTACGTAAGCCTAACTAACCCTACCTCCCCTTTCATATATATACACAGTAAGAGGCTAGTGACAAAACCGTCCCCTCAAAGACGCAGTTCTCTAGTTCTGGGTGCAACTGTATGATCTTCCAGGATTCTAACAAGGCTACATTTTCTGGATACAATCACAAGTCCGACTGTTGAGGCTCGATGAAGCCTTTGAAAGCCCTTTCACTGACAAACTAAAAGCATCGAACTGGGACTCTGTACCAAGTATTCGGTTTGACCAATCATTGGACCTTCTTACTGTCCACCGGTTGATCGGAGCTTTGTGATTCCCGACTGTACGGTCTCCCAGTCATGTACAGTACGTACTGGTGCAGCCATTGACAGCGTATACATGCAAAGGAGGCTTAAAGGCAACAAAGAGATTCAAAAGTCAGACTTTCTTCAACGTGGGAACCATTACATTTACATGACCGGCTACCGTCTTAGTGGGGAAGCTCATATTAAAAAAAAGAGAAAGCCAGTTAAGGAGTACATACATAAAGCTTAACGTTTCTGTTAATTCCATTGAAGGGTCTTTAAATCACACTTTGAGGCAATGTTAGATACTTCATCACAGTGTCTCTCCCTCCACTACTTCCCAGTATCTGGATTCTCTCTTCGTCTGCCTTCCTCTCTTCATGACTACAGGCACCGTGAAACCAGTGGCAGCTTCTCGCCTCTCCCATTTCCCTACATCACAGCAGTAGACGCTTTTCTGAAGACCCCCATCCCGCGTCGCAGCAGTAGATTCTTTGCCGAAGACCCCTCGTCCTCCTTCGGTACCACAACAGCCGTAACAAAGCAAAGTGCTTTAAGTACCAGCGAAGGTCATTTTGCGCAACAACCTCGTGCTTGGTCAGACAAGTCACTGCTGTTCCACCCGTCTTCTGGAAACCAATTAGAACGTTCAAACAAATCCTTTTGGGGGGACCGAGCGACACGGCAGTCACACAATATATATTATAAAAAAAAACTACATTAGAGATGTGGGACAAAACGCTTAAAACTTGATCATTGGGCGTGGGTGTTTTAGTAGAAGTTAAGTCTCTCGGACCGAGACTGAATGTGGTCCAGACGGATTGAAGTGGAAAGTTACGACCAGGATGCGACCTGCTGCTGCTTTCCGTCACGTGATCACGTCTGAAGCTTGTTTGTACAATAAGGTACTTAGACACACACACACACACACACATACAGCGGACACTGAAGAGACACAAACAGACACACAAACAAGAGTCCTGGTGGGTCCACTGATCCTCCTGGATCTACAGAAGCTCAATGTACAGAACTAACGTTGAGTTGGGTTTTAAGAGTTGTTGTTGCTTTTTTGACTGCTAAACTAAACTAAACATAGTCCCACACACACAAAACAAAATCCAGTTTCCCCTTTTTCAGGTGTTTTAAGGTAACAGAGGTGAAAAGAAAACAACAAAATAACAAAGTAAGAGCCTCTTGAACGTCAGCCTGGGATGGTTTCAGCTCAAAGGAGCAGTCCACTTGAAACGGGGGGGGGGGGCTTGAAGAGGGACGCAATCCAAAAGCAGGGTACGAGGGCGGGGCGATAAAAGACTGACAGCTGTCGTGTCCTATCGGGTAAGAGATGTGCTGCCGAGGCGGATCATTATGACCCAAACTAGGAGGGGGGAATTAGCAATGTTCATTGGCTGTCGACTGTGACCATTTCAGTTTGTGGAATGACCAATATCGTTCAAAAAGGTGGAAAACGTCGCGGTTCTCCACGCTTGCACTCGTTCTCCGTAAAATGCGCAGGGAACATGTGATGCAATGGCCAGATCTGGGTGACGTTTTTTTTTTACATGAGATGATGAAGCATGTTTGAGTCCATTGGTATCCGTCTCCCCACCAAAACCTTGGCTTCCATTGGACAGAAAGTCTTCAAAGCAATGGGGAGAGAGACTCTAATTCCCTTTTCTTTTGAGATTCTTTTTAGTTTTTTTTGGCATTGTATGCTTTACTTTAGATAGGAGAGTGTGGAGAGAGAGAGAGTGAGAGGAAACCCAGGGCAGGAGAGAGAGGGGAGACAGGTCAGACATGATGGCAGTTGGGTTCCGAACTCGGGTCCCTCACAAGGAGCATACGGTCACAGTGCACTACCTTGCCCAGCCACCAGGGGGGGGCACCCAGACTCTAATCCCTTCTTTAGGGCAAGCAGGACTTCTACACTACGACACCTAGTGGCTGGTGAACTCGGAGCGTGCGCGGCGTGTGAATGTTGAGAGAATGCCTGAAGGGTTGGCTCGGAGGGTGGTGTCCGCTTGAGGCGCACTTCTTCCACCTGTATAGGGTCACTGTGGTATACCTCTGATGAACATCTGTTGGGATTTTGCCAGCCGGTGGCAGCTGTTTGACCCACTGAGGAACATCCGCTGTGAAGTCAGCCGTTGAGAACGGACGCAACGAAACGGGACGCAACGAAACACTCGACCCGGGCACGCTTCTGCTGTTACCACCCAAAGCCCCTGGCTCGTTGCAGGTGTGTGTGTGGCGAGCGTGAGCATGCGAGTGCCTGTATGCATGAGGCAGTCTTAAGCCCAATTTATGCTCTGTCAGGCAGGCTTTAGTTTACACAAATATATGTGTGTGTGTGTGTGGCATGTGTGGGTGCATGCGTGTGTACATGCGTGTGTGTGTGTGAACGTGAGTGCCTAGCATGAAGTAGTCTTAAGCCCAATTTATGCTCTACACACAACAAACGCGACGTGAGCTGGACAGTCTGCTAGTTTCGGCACGTGACATCGCCGTGCGACGAAGAATGAACCGGACTTTAGTTTACATGAATTTGTGTGTGTATACGGCATGTCCCACTGAGCATGTTTCGGGCTATTAGACGTCTAAAATACGTCCGACGGCTAGGCTAAAAGCGGGTCGTAACTGGTCTAAAAGTGTCATTTTTTTCAACGTCTACTCTTAGCCTAGACGTTGATTATCAGTTATCAGTTCTATATTATAGCCGTTGAAATGACGTCTATAATATAGACCTCTATATATAGACGCTTAAAAAACAGCTAATTAACGTCTAGGCTTAAGCCTAGACGTTGAAAAAAACGTTCACTTTTAGAGCAGTTATAACTAAGCCCCCAGAACCCACGGTAGAACAGTGAAGCCGGGCCAAGCCTGGTGGTATAAATCTGATATTGCAACACTTCCACATTTTGCGCGCGCATCCGCCGTTTGCGCGCAAGCTCACGACCGCGTCACCACGACCCACGGAACCAATGGAATGGAACCCATGGAACCCAATATGGAACTAATGTTTCTTACTTCCGGGTGCTTCTAAAACGCCACTGAGCAATTTCATTGAAATGAATAGCTGGGGGGCGGGGCAATCCAACCCTCTAGATTTTATAACTCTATGGTTAAAACCCGGTTTTTGGACGGATGTCTAATAGCCGACTGTGGCTCACTGGGAGAGTGTGCGTGCGTGCGTGCGTCTCTGTGTATAAGTCGGGTGTTTTAAGATGCCGTTAAATCCGTGATGAGCGCGGACCCCCTCTCCTCCATGTTGAACATCTCAATCTCTCCTCTCTCCTCCTCTCCCCTCCCTCAGTTCCTGTTGCTCTGGTGCACTTCGTTGGCGATCAGGCTCTCCTCCCCCGACTGGAAGTCGCCCTCGTTCAGGCTGTTCCCCCCGTTGAGCAACTCCTCGTCCTGGGAGGAGCCGCGGTCCTCCTCGCTGCTCCCCGCCCCGCCGCCGCCGCCCCTGCCGCTGCTGCCCCTGCCCCCGCTGCCGCCCCCCCCTGGCTCGTCGGAGCTGGGGTCCTGGAGGACCTGGGCGATGTAGCTCTGCTGCTGCTGAGGCTGTAAGGGGAAGGAGAAAGAAGAAGGAGGAACGGACGATCACAATCACAGTTTCAGTAAGGGCACTTTTGGTGAAAATATCGAAAATAGCTCTCATATACTGTACATATCAGTACAAATCATAGACTTAAAGACATTTGAAAACATTTTCCAGGACCTGAGGAGACAGGCGTCTATACGTACCAGTACTTTGTTTGAGGGAGAGGAGGTGGGACGAGCCGGTCGGCCATTCTGTACTGCCTCTACATCACTGTCCTTAGTGTCAATCTGAGACAGAGAGACAGACAGACAGACAGACAGACAGACAGACAGACAGACAGACAGACAGACAGACAGACAGACAGACAGACAGAGACACAGAGGCAGTATAAATAAAGGATACAAAAATTTGTGTTTCAAACAGATCAGGAGAGACCTTTAATTCACTCATTCATTAATGGCTTCATATATTCATTCATTTATAAATGAATTAATTCATATATAAATTAATTCATACATTCAAATACATAAATTAATCAATTCATACATTATTTCATTCATTCATTCATACATAAATTCATTCATTCGTTCATTCATACATAACTTCATTCATACATAAATCCATTTATACATTCATAAATGCATTGATACACACATTCATTCATAAATTAATTAATTCATACATAAATTCATTCATACATAAATTCATTCATACATAAATTCATTCATACATAAGTTCATTCATACATAAATTCATTCATACATAAATTCATTCATACATAAATTCATTCATACATAAGTTCATTCATACATAAATGTATTCATTCATAAATCAATCAAATTAATTATATCATATCTTATTTTTTAGATTCATAAAGTCACTCATTCATGTGTACCTTGTAGTTGTGAGCGCTGAGGTACTTGAAGTGTCCAAAGCAGACGTGAGACAGACACACCACGATGGTGACGATCAGAACCACCAGCGTGAACATCGACGTGGGCGTCACGAAACCTGCAACACACAGGAAGTAGCAGTGAGACGCCCGATTGGTCAAACCTAAAACAGCCAGGAAGTAGCAGTGATACACCCGATTGGTCGAACCTGCAGCAAACAGGTAGCAGCAGCGGGCCACTGGTTCCTAACTGTTTTACCCTTGGAGCCCCCCCCCCCCCCCTTAGCCGGCCTTAGCTATGTTTCACCCGTTTCAATTGAAACTGGCCGTCAGTCGGGCCCCGCCACCCCTCAGTTACTGACGCATGGAAACCCAGCAGATGTGCGTACCCACATGTGCCTTATTTTGCACCGAGATATGTGCAGAACAGTTCCCACCAGCAGCTTTTTCAGAGCGCATTTGTCAGTAGACAGTAGACGGTGAAACGTTGTCATATTTAAACTGATTAGGCTACTCTTCTCTAGCCTATCTCTAGCGCTCAGCTCAAAGCCTGTAAAACATAGAAACAGTATGTCAGAGACAATGGGAAGTGGTGATGATTATTTTCCAAATTACAAACCAACAACATGAACAGTAAAACAATATCACAAATCATAGAAACAAGAAAGAAAAAACAAAAGAGAGAGAAAAAACAACTATTTGGATGAGCTCTCTTGGACTGCATCAACATGTCTTTATGACCCATGGCTATTTGACATCAGGACTTAGGCACTCAAGACCTCGCCAGAGGAGCTAGACTGCGATCCACTCGTTTTGCAGTTTTCTGATCTGGTGTAGTGAGAATCAGTGGATACGCATATAACCTGTGCTACCAAAAAACAATCCTTCGCAAACCAGGGGCACCATAGTGTGGTAGGGCCTACCCATAAACCTCTGAGATCTTATGAATGAATGTTACGTTATGCCGATCTACAAGCTCACAACGAGCTTGTAGATTATTTATTTTTTTCACACAGAACGTGATCCATAGATTTACTGCTCCATTCACTTCCTGGTTAAAGTATTTGGGAAATATTCGGTATCTTGGCTCCTGTGTTTTACTATGTATTTTTGGCGAGACATGCTATTTTCAACGGCGCATGACGAGCGAACGGGAGGACATTTTGTTTTTGTTTTCGCTGAAGCACAGTGAAACCCCTCCGTGATTAGCAACCATCAGGGGATCGATCGTACTGGAGATAAATATTCTGTGACTACTTGAAAAGGTAAGAAAAATCACTGGAAGTCTGGGCTTTATTTATTCATTTACTCTGGCAGTAGACTGCCCCAACGCTCCTGATTTCGTGTATAGAGGGGCGGGTGTAAAGAGCCGGCGAGAGACTACGGCTGATCCCATTGGTTCACCGATCTGTCCGTCAACCCCCGCCCCGTTAACACAACATTACGAGCGACGCCCACTGCACTCTGGTTGGTTGGGAAGTGAAACACTTCCTTATACCGAGTACACAGACGCGCTGGGCCAGGCTTTTATTTTTTAGCAACACTAAACAATAAAAGCCTGGAGATCGAGGCTACTCTGGCAGTGGGTGAGTTAAGATGCCATCAAGGCACCGCCAAAATACATTTTAGTCGACTAAATCAACTGTAGATTTAGTCAACTATAATTTGATGATGTTTAGTCGACTAAAACTAGACGAAAACTAAAACATTTCAGGTGACTAAAATTTGACTGAAACTAAATGGAATTTTATTCAAAAGACTAAATGACTAAAACTAAATCAAAATTTGCTGTCAAAATCAACCCTGTTCGGAACGCTACCCAGGCTTATCCCAGGCTGTGGGAAGGGGCCTGGTGATGCAGAGGGTTAAACAGGAACGTACCCGTGCGCACGGTGGAGAAGAACAGCAGCCAGAAGAGGCAGAGGATGGGTGCGGCCACCACCTGCGTCACGGCGGACGAGTGGATCTTCTTGTCCAGCTTGGAGGGCAGGTAGGCGTAGTACATGTTGTAGCGATCCACCAGGTGCTTGAGCAGCATGTACATCAGACCTGACAGGCACACAGGAACACACACACACGTTTTATTACTATACATGTGAGGACATAGTACTAAGGCTGTCCCGATTACAAATTTAACGATGACGATTAATTGTCACTCAAATAATTGCGATTAACGATTTAACACATTCACTGCCAGGGGCTTTCTAATGCTGGCAGGTAGCTTCTGCCAGCATTTTTAAGCTCTCATTTTTCAAGAACCACAGAATATTTATCTCCAGTATGATCGATCCCCTGATGGTTGCTAATCACGGAGGGTTTCACTGTGCTTCCGTGAAAAAAAAAATATATATCATCGCGACCTCCCATTCTCTTGTTATACCCAGTTGAAAATAGCATGTCGGAAGTGCAGGAAGTGAATTGAGCAGTAAATCTTCGGATCACGTTGTCTTGGGTTCTGTATGTACGCTTTTCCTAAAAAAAACTTCCTTTTAGGCTGCGTAATCAAAACTTGCACAGAGCAGATATGACAAATAACTGAAATATATATATTTTTTACATATTTAGCAATGTTTATACATGTCAAAAAAAGCAGAAATAGCAGATCTACAAGCTTACAACGTGTTCAACAAGCGTTGTAAGCTTGTAGATCTGCTATTTCAGCTTTTTTTTATATTTGAAAATGGGTCAAAATCTTTCAAAATGGAAATGATTATGCTAAAATAATTGCGATTATCTCAAATAATCGCGATCAGACGATGGTATGTAATAATTGTGACAGGCCTACATAGTACATGTTGTACCGATCCACCAGGTGCTTGAGAAACCATTTGTTTACCCGTGAGGACATGAGTACGTTCCATAACCGTTCCATATGTATTCTTATTTTAAAAACGATTTCAAATAGTGAAAATAGCGAGGCGCTGTGAGCTTGTAGATCTGCTACTTTCACTACTTTTGGAAAAAAAAAAATTTTGATGCCCTCACAAGTATAGTAATACAAACCAGACAGAGCAGGGTGGACTCACCAAAGGGTACGATGATGGGACAGGTGATGCTGTAGGCCATGACCACCGTGAACACATTCATCATCCAGGCGTACGCTGCACCGAACTGAAACTCATAGGCCTGGTGCTGCACAGAGAGAGAGACAGACAGAGAGAGAATGGATTTAAAAAAAACGTATTTTTGTTACGCACTGCTGGGTAATACAGACCATAGTCAAGCCCTGAACCAAATGCCTGACTTATATCCATACAAACAAGAAAAACCATAAACACAACCAGCCTCCAACCCCAGATCAGAAAGAGAAGTGCAGTCCACTGTACACAACACTCCCCCTAATGCCGACTTTACACAGAAAGCCTTCAGATTGTCCATCATTTTATAGTAAGAATGTTCTACCCTGAGCCGTGATTTTGAAGGACAACTTTGTTTTTTTACAACAGGAGTTATTTTATTAGTTTGTAATGATAATAATTATAAAAGATGAGTGTTAAAACCATTTTTTGTATTGCTTTCTATCGCAATTTTTAACTGGGGGGCGGGGGCATTCGGGTAATTGGTAAAAATGCAATTTCTTTACACAATAAGCCGGCTATTTTTGTCTCTGCAAGGACGAAGGCACGGAGGTCAGGGCAGAACCTCTGCCCCGAATTTTTCACATTGGTCTGTTATAGCGCCCAAACATCAAATAAATCGGTACACAGTATCTCTATAGTCATGTGATCAAGACAGATTTGACAGATTTTTCATATTCCATCCTGATTGGCTAAGATTTGCTTCCAAAGTTTGCAGGAGTGAACTGTTTTGTACAAAATGCCTCAAATCATGAACGCAGCATCCAATTTCCGTGAAATCTTGCACGCACATCCTCACTAGGCCAAGGAAGAATGCTACAGAATCCAGGGGAAAAAATATGTTGATTGTATGACCTACAGTTCAAGAGTTATAAGCCAAAGCGTGAATCTGCCTGTTACAGCGCCACCATGAGGCTGATTTGAAAAATGTAGGGTGTCATTTCTTCCTTGGCCTAGTGGGGATGTGCGTACAAAGTTTCACGGAAATCGGACGCTGCGTTCATGATCTCAGGCCTTTTGTATAAAACGGGCCACTCCTGCAAACTTTGGAAGCCATTCTTAGCCAATCAGGATAGAATATGAAAAAGCAGACAAATCTGTCTTGATCACATGACTATAGAGATATTGTGTACCGATTTGTGTGATGGTAAGTATTTGTAGGAGTAATATCCAAATATTGCCAAAATCGGCCTCCTGGTGGCGCTATAACAGACCGATGTGAAAAACTTAGGTACTCTGATATGTAGTGGAGTAGAAGTAAAAGTATTGAAAATTTGAAATACTCCAGTAAAGCAAAAATTGTACTTAAGTACAGTACTTGGGTAAATGCACTTCTCCAGTAAAGTCTCCATGCATGGAGCACTGGTCCAGCACGTACCCGCTTGACGTTGCGTCTCTCGGCCGCAGAGCGGGCCAGACACAGTCTGATCATGTACATGAGGAGACCGGGGATCCTCAGCAGATCCATGGCGTTCCCGATGAATGCCGAGGCGATGACGTAGTTCACGAAGAACGCCCCGTTGTCTGGCAGGAACACACACCTGTAACGCATGAAGACACACATCAGAGTCTGCACTTTATGATCACAAAATAAGTGTACTTACTTATTTTGCACCTTAAAACGTTTGACTGCTCCTACCTAAACTGTTGTATAGAGAAGGTAAGGTACATTTGACATAGCCGTAGCGCTTGCCCTAGCCTTGAGGACCTTGCAGGCTTATGCAAAGGCTAAAATGTCATTTAGATAGCATGTTATGTAGACACTAGACAGATGCCAGGTCCATTTGGTAGACCTCGCATCATATAGTGTGTATAGTTTCAGTGTACAGATTTTTTTTTTTTTTGATATTATACTGTTTTAGACTGATGATAGGTTCTTGGTTTACCTATGATACTAGATTACTATTTCTATGCATTTGACCACAGAGTGCAGATATAAAGATCCTGGTAGACCGGTAACATTCTCTAGAATAAGCAGCCTGGTGTTGCAGCATCTAAGATGTTGTAGATGAGCAGTGATGCGATGTTGCTTTAATTGTAAACATTTGTTGAAATTAAAAAGACACGTTTGCGTGGCAGTGTAACCAGTGGTGTAAAGTAACTAAGTACATTTACTCAAGTACAATGTTTAGTTTTTTTTTTACTTTACCGGAGTATTTCCAATTTTTCAGTAGTTTTACTTCAACTCCAATACATCTCAGAGGCAAATATTATACTTTTACGCCACAACAATTATTTGGAAACTTTAGTTACTGTAGTAACTAAAGTTTGTAGATTTTGATTATTATTACAAAACATACATTAACCACTACAGCCCTATATACATTTCGGCCATTTGAAAATAGCCCATCTACAAGCTCACAATCCGTCGCTATGCGACGCATTGTGAGTAACAAGGTGTCTTAAAAATAGATATTAATAATAAGTATTATTATTATGATTATAATAAAAATGATGAATGATAACTGATTCGAACTCAGGTATTTGCAATGATCGGGTTCAAGATGAGGTTGATTTCTACGCTGTCAATCTCGGGAGCAGAGATCAGATATCAGTTTGTCTCAACAGTGAATGGAAAAACGTACTCAAATCTGACGGTGGCGTGAGCCAGGAACTTCTTGTCAAACAGCCAACGGAAAAACACATCCAGACTGTAGAGAGAAACACACATTCCAACGTCATTACATCATCACAGGTAGACAAGTTTCCTCTGAAATCACGTTTACATCCGATTTCCTCGGAAACCACTTCTGTTGCATTGTCATGGTAAATAGTTCAACAATAAAAAACTGAAGAGGGTTCGCACTCAGAAATAAAAAACGTTTCACAGATGAAGGCTGGCCGATGGAAGGATAAAACAAGACAATTGTTTTATTTCTGAGTGTGACAGTCTACATTAGATGTACTGCCATCTGTATTGTAGTGCCGGCATCGTTGTGTGTGAGAGAGAGAGAGCGCGAGAGCGAGAGAATGGACATCAAACGTATTAATTGTAGCTTTAAAACTGTTTTAATTCCTAGCTCATCAACTTTACAATGAGCCGAAAGTAAGCGAGCACAAGGTTCAGAGATGTAGTTGCCAGACAACATTCCTGTGATCCTAAAAAGGTGAAGGGAGAAGCAAAGAGCAGACTGAGAACGGAAGAGGTTCTCTCTCTGAGTGTCATACAGTACCTGCTGAGGCCAAGAGAGGGCAGCAGCAACACCATGAAGATTAGGAAGGTGTAACATTTATGCATGGTTGTCCTGTTCTCCCCCGACCTGCCACGTGAACACACACACACACACACACACACACACACACACACACACACACACACACACACACACACACACACACACACACACACACACACACACACACACACACACACACACACACACACACACACACACACACACACACACACACACACACACACACACACAGTACATAGTAAGGTCAGTTCAAGGTCAAAGCCAGATGATTTGTGATTTAATTTCAACCATTTACACAGGACCTTGTAAATGTAACGATTGCTCCCCTCCTATTCCATCGATTATATTTCCATACTACAAATCATCAGTGGTGTAAAGTAACTAAGTAGATGTACTCAAGTACTGTACTTAAGTACAATTTTGAGGTACTTTTACTTTACCAGAGTTACTAGTTACTTTGCAGATATAAATTATTATTATATTATATTATAGGCCTGTCCCCGACTAAGGATTTGTTTAGTCGAATCTAATTGGCGACTAATTGCCAATAGTCGACTGGCAGTCGACTAATCATTTTTTATTTTTTTTAGGGCCAAAATACATTTTATTTCAAAGGGCCAAGTCTACACAGTTTGTTTTGTGTCTCCAGCAGAGTTTCTAGTGTCTCTATCTCTCTCTGGAAGAGGTTGCACATGAACTCTGCAGCCGCACTGAGGCGCTCCAACACAAACAATACCAATACAAAGACGAGGAATAAGAAGAATAAAGTGGACGTGTGTTTGCAGGTGTAGACTTGGCCAAAAAACAATTTTAAACATTTTTGGCCATTTTTTTTTTGACTAGAGTCGACTAAGAGACACGCAGTCGACTCGGACCCCCCGCGACTAACCAGTCGACTAGTCGACTTAGTCGAGGTCAGGCCTATAAAACACACATTAACCACTTTAGCCCTATTTTATACATAGGCTATTGGATAATAGCAGATCTACAAGCTGCAAATGGATCTAAACAACAGAATACGAACAAACAGAAAACTAAAAAGACGAAACGCATTATTTAGTAGAATTATTTTTTACTAATTTTGTACTCCCCAATTTAGTGGTTATGCCAGAAGGGAGGTCTTCAGGACATGGAGATGTGTGAGAGGCAGACCTACATACCTGGTCCAGTGGGCTTCAAAGAAAGCAGAGTAGTACACGATGGTGGGCAACAGAGCTGAGAAGGCCCACAGCAACAGTGTGGGGAAGAACTGGGTCACGATGGGGTTCTGAAGGACACAAACACGGGTTTGTATCAGTGGTGTAAAGTAACTAAGTACATTTACTCAAGAGTTTTTCCAGTTTTCAGTACTTTTACTTCTAAAGCATATTACTGAAATATACGAAGGCATGACTGACAACGACCGGTGCCAATAGGCAGGTTTCTGAAATGTCCCACCGCCCTACTCTGAGACAGTGTGAGTAGACAGAAATGGTGCCGATAACGCGCCGCAAGACAAATAGTCTCGCAAGCCACACCGTCGCCTCCCACAATTTTCAAATGCTTCCGTCATTAGAGTCTGGAGCATACATGGGCAACTGACGGCCCAGGGGCCAGATGCGGGCCCCTGCTTCACTTAATGTGGCCCATAGGTTAATATCGGAATACTGATATACTATTGATTTCAACCTTTACAATTGCAAACATATTAATTACTTCAGTCTATATTAGTAGCTTAAGGACTAGTATTCAAATGCTATTGTCTTTTTTATGTCCAATGTATTTGTATTTAAGTTCATAAAGTCAACATAAGTATAACTAAATGCATTTGAAATTAAATAAAAATGTTTTTCAGGATTCCAATTAAAAAAATGCAAAAAAATTATCTGAATTCCAATTCCAAAATAGCAAAAATAGCAGATCTACAAGCTCAAAACGCGTCGCAGACTACGCGACAAAGGACCGATTATATGAAGTTATGGTTGAAACTGTGTGAAGTGGTCTTTTGAGACGTGACGTGAGGGCGTGGTGGTAGGTGGTCTCTTACGTTGAGGTACTCCACAGGCTTGGTGACGTTGAACTTATCCATGGTGGAGATGATGATGGCCGGCGTGGTGAGGAAGAACAGCAGGAGGAAGAGGATGACGTTGATGATGAAGCAACGGATCCACCACGAGATGCCTCCCAGAGATAGGTGCTCCCTGGGGAAACAAACCACACACACACACACACACACACACGGACATCAACATTTTAACTCAGCAATTTTATGAATACCATTTACAGGCTTGTAAACGGGTCATTTTCGATGTGCACGACCAAGTATAAATCAAACATAACTCCAAGCCCAATCTGGGAACCCATCGCCAAATAAAAAGGAAAAACAGCGCCCTCGGCTGTTTTTTTTACTTATTCACTTGGCTCTGGGAGGAGCTCAACGTAGCACCCGTGCGCAAGGAAACCGGGGTTTCTGGTCTGCCTTCAGCCTTTCACTTCCGGTGGTGCGACTATGTTTTCATTCCCACTAACAATATTTCTCCACGGAACACTAACACCACTTCTCCCAAAGAACATGGATCGTTTTGGTTATAAGCACCACTTGTTTCTATGATGAAAGAGCAATTTAAAATGTTTCTAAGTTTCCGTGGTCTTGTCGGCTCCGAGGACGCTATTGTTAAATGAGTTTCGGTTTGTTTCTAGTGGGGAAGGAACGGCACGCACGTAAATCCCGCCCACTACATTTGATTGGGTAAAGCGCGGCCTGCTTCCTGATCTGATAGCACGCCCACTTGTAACCAATGCGCACGGGTTGTCAACACGGCTACCGACAGATTCAAACGCAGAGCAGAATCTGGTCTTGAGAGATTACTCCAAGCCTAACGCCTGAACCTGACCTCTAAATGTCTAACCCTGACCCTAACCTCAACCTGAACCTAATTAAATGCCTTTGACCAGAAAACAACCATTTCTCTTATGAGGAAAATTGTCCTCACGATGTCTGTTTCTCAAATTCTACTATACTTGTTGGGACATTTGAGCCTCACAAGTATAGTAATACAAGCACGCACGCACACACACACACGCACGAATGAACGCACGCACACACAGGTCAAAGTTCATGTCCCCCGGAGGAGAACCACTCAGAGGTGCAGAGAGGTTCAATTCCAAAGAGCTCTTTAATCAATTACAGTATTTAGAACACACACACACACACACACACACACACACACACACACACACACGCGTGTTTTATTGCGTTGAACAGACGCGGCTCAGCAGTGAAAGTGCAGAGACAAACAGCTGACAGGGTGGAGTCAGCTGTTTGACTCCATGTGTTCCCCCCACACACACACACACACGCACACACACACAAGGCTGTGGGTAATCACGATTTTACAACTGCTAGAGCATTGGTTCTCAAAGTGGGGTCCGGGGACCCCTAGGGGTCCTTGGGGGGGTTCCAGGGGGTCCCCAGCCAAACGTGTTAATATAGCGTCACAATAATATGAACCATTTTAACCTTTTATACTTTGGCTATTTTAGAAAAATCTTGAAAATGTGTGCAAACCTTTGAATATATATATTTTTAAAACGAACAATTGTGGTAACTCAAATCTGGAAAAAAATATTTTCAGATGGGGGTCCGCGGCCAAATACATATCATTTTGGGGGTCCCTTGGCATGAAAACCTTTGAGAACCACTGTGCTAGAGGGGTCCCTGCACCTCTTAGCCGTGGTAAAACACAGACTCTTGTTGGCTTATTGCTTCATTACAAACTATTTCTCCAGGGTATTGAGTGGCTTTCTGAAGGTCTATATCTGATAAAGAGACAGTCGTCCCAGGATGCATGTTAAAGGATGATTTAATACAGAGTACGGTAACAAAGTGCCCCTGATGGAGCCATCAACAACCCTATTGATTTAACATGAAAGACGCTGGTCTAATGAGATAGCAATGAAAAACCCACAGCTTCCTCCGTTCTCACCACCAGCTGCACTTACTGTACTGCTGCCTGCGCACACACACTGTACACACGCACACAAACACACACACACACACACACACACTGTACACACACACATTTAACTTGTTAAGTGGTCAGATGGGTGGGCCAGGTGCATGTTTATTTTACTGATCAATCATTCGATTACGTTCCGGCTTGGAACCAATACTTTGAGTTCTTATTTATTGGATTCACAATGAAAACAAAGTTTTCAAAGTTTGAAAGAAAAAACTATTATTTCTTTACATAATTTTTTTATATTAACCCATTAAGACCTGAGGCGATTCTTAAAAAGAAATCTAAATCCTAAAATTTTTTGGAAAAAAGTCAAAAAAATATTTTTTCACGATTTTTAAAAAATAGCAGATCTACAGTGCCGCGCTATGAGCTTGTATATCTGCTATTTTTGAATAGCCAAAGAAATCTAAAGTGACACAGATGCGTTACAGGTATTAATGGGTTAACACATCGTGTGCCAGAGGTTTATTAAAATAGGGTACATCTAGTGCCAGCATATCTTCCATCCACCATCCACGCCGATATGTTTCGTGCTGTAGAAGCCACGGCGAGGACGCGCATGTAAACAAAGCGTGCGTGCGAGACGGCGGAGGGGTCCCGACTAACGCCTGGAACAATAATATTTCAAACGCGATCCTCCATTGCAGAGTGATCGCCGATCGAAAACGGCTCACTTCCACCACGTTAAAAAGAAATGGAGATATTAAGCTTTTAGTCAAGGAGTTAACATTGGAGCGGGCGACCGGAAGCATTTTTCACATGGAGCCACATCCGGCCTCTCCTTCTTAGAGACTCCTTGGATGATCCCAAAGTTTCGTTAGAGCGCCCCCACGTGGGAAAAATATTTTTTTTTTTAAATGGGCCAAAAACATTCCGGACCGTTTATGGCCCATAACGCATAGCTTCTCAAAAACGGTCCGGACCGGTTTTTGGCACTCAATGTGTTAATATTATACTAATATTACTATCTTAGTGCCTTACCAATTATTGGGCCCACTTGCCCAGGTTGGGAATGGCTGTGCTAGGGTTTAATCCCGGGAAGCAGGGTTCCCCGTATAGCCTAATGCCCTGGGAATCAATTCCTGGGAAGAATGCTCCCTCCGTCTAGCCTGGAATCCAGACTGATTCGCTCCGTTCGGCTTCTCAGTCTGGAATTCGCTTCTCAGTCTGGAAATCATGCTATTTCTTAACACTTTACCTGCCAATCACGAGTATAACCGTTGATGAAAAATACACCCGTTTACTGCCATCCACGAGTATAACCTTTTTTTTTTTTTTGGTCTTTTTTTTTTCAATTTATCCACACAGAACCAGAGATATCACGATCCAAAGATTTCTAGCTCCATTCACTCCTTGGTTAACTTATTACTTTAAAATCCTGTATCTCGGCTCCTGTGTAAAAAAAAATTAAACACTGGCACTGGGGGAAGTAAAATAAAAAAAAACCTCTGGCAGGGAATGTGTTAAGGGGCGGGACCAGGGCGGGACGGGCACCCAGGAGCCACAGCTTCCGATTGGTCTGTCTGTGGTGCACGGGGGCGGGACAGAGCCTTCCAATGTCAAATTCGAATCACTTACTGGTGAAGTTTGGAAATCCAGCTCAGGATGATAAACGGAGAAGCAAAGTAAAAAGAAACCAAACGCTGAACGAGTGCCTCCGTCTGGATTCCAGGCTACCCTCCGTCATGAGAAAATAAAAGTGAGGTTTTGGGGTGTTTTGGACTCTTACCATCGCACGTTCTGCGGGTCGGGGGCGTAGGTGACGGTCCAGTTGTAAACGTGCAGAGACTCGCTGAAGTGAGACGACCTGGGCTCCTGGCGACAGTGACAGCCCTGGACCTGACACGCGTTGAAGTCCTTCAGGATGCTGGAGGACAGACAGACAGACAGACAGACAGACAGACAGACAGACAGACAGACAGACAGACAGACAGGGGGACAGGGGGACAGGGGGACATTAGCATAGCATTGCAGTAGCAGCACCTTTTTAACAGTGGTGGACAAAGTATATCTCAACTAAATACTCAAGTAAATACTCAAGTATTTAAAAGTATATTTAAATAGTGATAGCAAGCTCAGACGCAAAGATTTGAGTTACAAATGTTAGCTTAAAAGAACAAAAAAATCAACTATTTGCTAGAGTTTTCACAATTTTTCAAAAATAGCAGATATACAAGCTCATAGCGCGGCACTCGGTGCCGCGCTATGAGCTTGTAGATCTGCTATTTTTGAATAGCCAAATACATTTAAAATGACACAGATGCTTTCCCGGTCTTAATGGGCACACACACACACACACACACACACACACACACACACACACACACACACACACACACACACACACACAGAGAGGGCGGTCTCACATTGCGGTCATGGCTTCGTTCTGGAACGTGACGAAGGCCATTCCCAGAGGTTTGCTGTTGACCTTCTCCTTCTCCTTCCTGTACTCTTCCTTCAGCTTGGCTTCTCTCTTGGTGTAGTAGCTCACTGCCTCCTCCTACAGGACAACACATGAACAACACATCCACACATTAATGGCTGGGAACACAGCTCCACTCCTCCACTCCCCCCCCCCTCCGTACTGGGGGTAACCATCCGGGTAACCAGACCCCTCCAGGCCACTGTTCCCCAACCAGTGGGTTGGGACCCACTGGTTTACTATTTGAAGATCTGGATCCGGATCCGCGGATCCAGTCCAGGTTTTCTACTTATTAAAAATGGCAAAATCAACAGGAAGTTGACATTTTTATAAATAAAAAAAAAACAGTACTGGGTTTGGTGATGTTCTATATTGTCTGAATCAACTTTGTTTGCGTTCGTTTACGTGCTAAAATAGTGACTTTGAGAGCTGTTTTACCATACAATGTAAGTCAATGAGGAACATATTTTGAATTATCAATTTCTAATCAATGGAGCAATTATTTTTTATTTCTTGTCCATCTTTGGAGTTACATCATGGCAAGGTAACTACACAACCCAAACCTCTACCAAAGTGGTCTTGCCCTTTAAGGTCGCAGACCAATTTTTATGGGTGAATATCCCCTTTTATTCGTTTCCTACATTTGAAAAAATATATAATATTATTTCAAAATATTTTAAAAAGACAAACAAAAAAATCACAACTTTTCACCAATTACACACAAACAATTCCAAAATGTTTCAAAAGTATTTAAAAAATAAAATGAAAAAATCTAATTATTTCCATAAATAAATGTAAAAAAAGTTTAAAATGTAGTGAAAATTGCAGATCTTCAAGCTCATAATGCTAATCACAAAGCTTGTAGATCTGCTATTTTCACTAGTTTGGGTCTCGGACAAACGTCTAATTTCTCTTTTGGGTCTTGGGCTAAAAAAGTTTGGGAACCACTGCTCCAGGCGACCTTGACTCCAAGGCATTTTACAATGTGGAGCAGTATCTCCTAGTATTTGAGAAATTGCGTTTCAGTGCAAAGCAAAATGTTTGCAATGATTCACAATCATGATAAACCCCTAGTTTGACCCCTCACATAGGGGGTCAAACTAGTTAAAAGGGCAAGACCACTTTGGTAGAGGTTTGGGTTGTGTAGTTACCTTGCCATGACGTAACTCCAAATGTGGACAAGAAATCTAAAATAATTGCTGCATTGATTAGAAATTGATAATCCTAAAAATACTCCTCATGGACTTACATTGTACCGTTAAACAGCTCTCAAAGTCACTCTTTTAGCATGTAAACGAACGTAAACAAAGTTGATTCGGACAATATAGAACATCACCAAACCCAGTACTGTTTGTTTTTTTAATAAAAAATTTAACTTCCTGTTGATTTCGCTATTTTTATTAGGAAGAAAACCTGGACTGGATCCGCGGATCAGGATCTTCAAATAGTAAAATAAACAGGAAATTTACATTTATATATAAAAATAAACGGTACTTGTTTTGGTGATGTTCTATATCGTCCGAATCAACTGCCTCTGAGATGTAGTGGAGTAGAAGTAAAAGTACTAGAAAATGAAAAATAATCCAGTAAAGTAAAAATACCTCAAAATTGTACTTCAGTAGAGTACTTGAGAAAATGTACTTAGTTACTGTTAGAGCCATATACACGATTTCTGTTGTTTCTAATTTTTTGATGATGTCACTGCGTCTGCGGGGCGCGGTCAAGGCACTTAACAGGTTCAGTGATCAGGCGCAGGTGTTGCTTGAGGCAGAGGCACACAGTTTTTGACTGTGCTCGAGAGGACTGTGTTTGGTCTATTCCCGGGCATTTAAGTGTTAAGTTTAATTGTATTTATTTATTTGGTATGCCTAAGTGACGATCAAGTTGGCAAAGAATAAATGCTTTTCATTTATAAACTTCACTACGGTTTGGACTTTGGAGTTTTTATAGAGCGCACGTATGAACTTAATCCCTGGCCATAGGCAACCAAGTAGTGCCTTAAGGTATAGGACTTTCTGACACTACAGTTACTTTACACCAGTGGGTATGAGTACCTCTTCACATCCTGTTATAGCGCAGCAGCACAGGTGACCACATGGTTTGGGGTTTATCATGGTGGGCATGTGTTCCTTGGCCATCAGGTCTGTGAAGAACTTCTTACTGCGCTCTGTCTTCTTCCTGTAGACACACACCATGTACACATTATGTATGTGTATGCAGTGGTGGAAAAAGTACTCCATTGTTTTACTTACCGTAAGTAAAAGTATCAATACTGCAATGCAGAAACACTCCGTTACAAGTAAAAGTCCGGTAATGAAAATATACTTAAAGCACCAAAAGTAAAAGTACTCATTATGCAGAATGTCCTGTTTCAGAAGTAATTATAATGTCTAAAATGTATGCAAATCTTTTGAAAATAGCAGATTTACAAGCTCACAACAACGCGTCGCGATGCGACACGTTATAAGCTTGTAGATTGGCTAATAGCTAACGTTTAAATAGGCCTGAAGTGGTTAATGTACAGTATGTTTTGTAAAAATAATCAAGACCAAAAAAAAATAACAAGTAACTAAAGTTTTCAAATAATTGTAGTGAAGTAAAACTACAATATTTGTCTCTGAGATGTAATGGAGTAGAGGTAAAAGTATAGAAATTGGAAATACTCCAAGTAAAGCTAAAGTACCTCAGAATTGTACTTAAGTACTTGAGTAAATGTACTTAGTTACTTTACACCACTGAGTTGTCAGCATGTGGGGAATGTCAGCTTTTAGTCAGATGGAAGGAGGGGGGCTCCAAGGAAAAGAAGGTCAGGGTCTTTACCTCTCTGAGTTGAGGGACATGAGCTTGGCCACGTTGTAGCAGACCCTGGCCTCCAGGACGATGCAGTTCTCATACGCCTGTCTGTACAAACACAACACACACACAACACCCATCCCTTTATTACCAACAACAACACAATCTGTTTTTACCAACACACTGATCTCCATTTCAACAGAAGTGATCATGTGGGAGCTTGCTGTAGACCATACATGGGCAACTGATGGGAATACAGGGAACATGGGAATACTGATACTTTATTGATTTCAGCTGTTACAATTCCAAACATGACCCGCTTTAATTACTTCAGTCTATATTAGCAGCTTAACTCTTTCAGTGCCAAGAGTATTTTCATAAAGTACTCCCCCAGTGCCAGCAATTTGCGTTTTCTTTTTTTTTTTAATTTTTAAATTTTGTAATTTTTCATTCAAATAAATGATCTGATTGGGTTTTTAAACCCATAATACAGTTCTACCAGTAGAGAGCAACAAATCGACACATTGATGACCTCGCTGGCTCACTCGCCCCCTCCCAAACAGGCTCACGTCATATCCGGTCATAACCGGATGTTGACATTTTCGACAATCGTTGATCGGGCTAAATTACGATGCGATACACGACTACGATGACTGATCGTCACCCAGACCAAAGAGAGTAGACGTGGACCTCTCCGTTCGCTTTTTATACCGTGTGAAAAACCGTGACTTTCCCTATTCTGGCCGAAAATTACCGCGGGAAAAAAAATGAGAACCGGAAACGGAATCTGCGTCATGAAACCGGAACCCAATGAGTCTGAAGGAGTCAGGAAGCGAAAGTGATCATGAAAAATAAACAGTATAGCGTGACCACAGTCAAAAGTAAAAACTCGGGATTTCTCGTGCTGGCACGGAGGGTACTCGGGAAAAAACTCGTTATTGTCTTTTTATGTCCAATGTATTTGTATTTAAGTTCATAAAGTTAACATAAGTATAACTAAATGCATTTGAAATGAAATAAAAATGCTACTTTTCAGGATTCCGATTAAAAAGTAGCAAAAATAGAAGATCTACAAGCTCAAAACGTGTCGCAGCTTGTAGATATTTTTGCTACTTTCGTGTGACAAAGAATGGCAAAGAACGGCATTAATTTACAAAAAAAGGTAAAATACGGAGATAAGAGGTGTCTGCCCGACAGTATATGCAATGTGGCCCTCTGGAGTGAGTGTGGAAATATAGTGGCCCTCTACATCATCAAGTTGCATCACCCCTGCTGTCGACTCACTCAAAGTGTTGCTTGATGTGACTCTCCTCGCCGTACTTGGAGATGCCGTTGATGAACAGCGTGCGTTTCACCTGGTGGAGAGAGGAGGTTACTGCGAATGCTAGCAGATGACGATGATGACGACGCACCAGTTAAAACATATTGTCTCTGTCGGGGGGGGAAACCTCATTATGTAACAAAAATGTTCCTTTTCAGGATTCAAATTCGAAAGTAGCAGATCTACAAGCTCGAAATGCGGCGCAAAGTGACGTGTTTTGAGCTGGCGTATCTGCTACTTTTGATAGTTTTGTGTGACGCTGTAGTCGGTATGATCAAGTAGGGCGTTAATTTACGAAAAAAAACACAAAACGTTAGAATATGGAGGTTTCTTTCCCATCCTAAAATGAGAATAAGTAGTCTGGGGTCTTAGTGAAATTACCATCACTGGGTGGATAAAAGCAAAACAAATTGGATGATTTGTCCTTAGGGTGTATCATTTATTTATAGCCTAGGAGTCCCAGTAACAGTGGTCCTCAAACTTAAAAGGACAGTTCTCCCAAAAACGTTTTTTTCCCTATCGATTAGTCATCCCACTGAAGACTTGAATTCATGGAGATTGTTTTGTTTTTGTCTCATTCCTAAGCCAATAATTTGATGACCAGCGGACCGGTATAGGCAGCGGTTCCGGTAGGAGACACAAAGGAGACTCGAGGAACTGCTGCCGGTCATGAAATTATTGGCTTATGAATGATACAAATAAATACAAAAAATATGCATGAATTCAAGTCTCCATGGGGTGACTAATCCATAGGAAACAAGTCATTTTGGGCGTGAACTATCCCAACTCTGAGAGTGTACTAATGGAACCAAATGGACCCGTAAGGGTCCATTTGGTTCCATTAGTACACTCTCAGAGTTACAGACCTGTAAGGGTCCGTCCATTTGATTCCTAACTATCAATCATTTAGCTTGGGGACCCCCTGGAGCCTCCTGAAAAAAAAAAACTAAAAAAAAAAAAAAAAAAAAAAAATTACGTTTTTTACGTCAGTGGCAGGATTGGTAAACGGGACAAATTACGTTTTTTACGTCAGTGGCAGTGAATGAGTTAATGAAAGGAAATGCTGTGAACGTTTATTTTTGGGCAGCATTTTGGGCTATTCTTTACAACTACTTAAAACTCTGGGGGAAACAAATATAATAACAAAATATATAGGCCAGTCCGAATAGAGGAAAGCTGACCAAAAAAATAGTGAGAATGCTCACTCCTATCTGTGTCAGATTTGCTGAGGTATGAACCAGGTGTCTGCCCTACATCACCCGAGAGCCAGAATGTAATTTACCTGAAGAAATGCTGAAATATTGTACTTTACATCTAGCTTTACTTTAGGCGGAAATTGCACTTTTGTGGTGAGGAAAGGAGGACTTCTTTACTTTTCTCTCATTTATAAGAAAACACACATTGCTGACAAACATGCTGCTACTGCGTTGTCTAGGACGCTATGAAACGATAACTATGTTACAGTCAAAAACTTTATTAGAGAAATACTATGCAGAAAATAGATGGAAAATCACCTATGCTGGATACTGATTTAACTGATTTGTTTTAACCGATTTGTTCGTTGATTTTCTGTATTTCAACAGATTGTATTTGTTTAGCCCGTGCTAATCTAATTTTAACCAATTTGATTTGTTGTTCTTAAGTTTGTATTCATCTCATTTTAGCTTACTTCATTTGTTTGTAAGCTCGGCCGCATCATTATAAATGAGGGTCACCCTCAAAACACCAGACTAAATTAAACTATTTGGGTTCCCCATCAACAGCAGTGAATGGATGTGGTCCTGACCAGACTATATTAAACTATTTGGGTTCCCCATCAACAACAGCAGTGAATAGATGTGGTCCTGACCGGACTAAATTAAACTATTTGGGTAAACTATTTGCAGTCCTGACCAGGTCGTCTTCCTTGTAGTGCATCTTGGAGGTGTGTCTTCTCATGCTGTAGACGGTCAGCAGCAGATACATGAAGGCGAACGCCGTGTGCAGCCACAGCAGGTTGGTCCTGAGGATGAACAACATATTCTGTTACTTTAACCACTTCAACCCTATATACTGCACTGACCAGAGTCCCCCTGGGATCTACACAGTGATCACGCCTTTTGCTTTTAGAGTAGCCAATAGGCTTTTTATGCACAGCAGCCACATTGGAGAGAAATTGGGCCTCTTTCTTACTTCTTTCACAGGTCTTAACAATGACACTAATGAAGGCTCTGTTCCATTCTGGTCAAACAGAGTCAGGGTGTTGATATTGTACCATGTTGACTCACTGGAAACACTCTGCTACACCGGTGGTTCTCAAAGTGTGGTCCAGGGACCCTCATGGTTCCATAAGGGGGTTCCAAATGGCCCCTTACCGGTGTGTAACTTTGAGAGTGTACAAATGGAACCATTTGTTCACTCTCAGAGTTATGGTGTTCCTTGAAATTTAAACGTTTGAGAACCACTGTGCTACACTAAATGGAACAGAGCCTTCATTAGAATCATTGGTGACACCTGCAAAGGAAGTAAGGAAGAGTTCCAATTTCTTTCCAATATGGCTGCTGTGCATCAAGCCTATCGTTTTAACCTTTACATTTTTATCCCACGATTTTGTAACCCATTTTTTCACCCAGTGCCAATTGCCTATGTAATCCTGCGCGCAACTCTCCCTCTGCCAGCCTAGGGAGAGCCCAGAACTGAGCTCATGCCTCCTTCAATGCATGAGGTGCTAGCAGGCCGCTTCTTATCACCTAACAGGGGGGGGATTTCCGGTAGGTTTTCCGGTAGCTTTCCCCCCACCCGGCTGACCAGGGGGAGGCAGTATAGAGACCAGGATTACTGCATGTTTATTGTGAGGGTACCTACCCTAGGGCAATGGTTCTCAAAGGTATTTGAGGGGATACCAGGGGGTCCCCAGCTAAATGATTTATAGGAACCAAATGGACCCTTATGGGTCTGTAACTCTGAGAGTGTACAAATGGAACCAAATGGACCCTTACAGGTCTGTAACTCTGAGAGTGTACAAATGGAACCAAATGGACCCTTACAGGTCTGTAACTCTGAGAGTGTACAAATGGAACCAAATGGACCGTTAGGGTCCATTTGGTTACATTTGTACACTCTCAGAGTTAAATTAACATTGATTTTACAATATGAATTGGGGTCCCAGAGATAGAAATGCCATTAAATGGGGGTCCGTAGCCTAATGCATGTCAAACTGGGGGGGTCCTTAAATTAAAATGGTTGAGAATCACTGCTAGAGCCGTAAAAATCTTCTCTAATGGGGGTCCCTGGCATATCTTTTCAAATGCGGGTCCGCGGGCTAATAAGTGTCAATTCGGGGGTCCTTGACATGAAAAAGTTTGAGAACCACTGCCCTAGGGGACACGGGGAGAACATGCAAACTCCACACAGAAAGGCCCTTTCGCCAACCCCACCTAGGGTATGGGTGCTGATGACGCGGAGGAGAGAACACGCCCACAGCGTCCCGGGCGGGAATCGAACCCAGGACCTTCTAGCTGTGAGGCCACAGCGCTACCGACTGCGTCACCGTGCCCCAGAGCCTATTGTTTTACCCTCTTTTTTTCCGAATCCCCTCCCTACACATTCATGTGTGTTGTCACTGCTGTTGCACCCTACTGGCTCACCTGCCAGTGAGGAGCCTCCACCGGGAGGACGTAGCGCCTCCGTCCTACTCCTCCCGTTGCAACTCACAGCCCGTATGCGAACATGTACATGCAGTGAGTGTGCTCCTCCTACGTTCATTTTGTGCACACATTCAGCTGATACTGAGACCAAAGCTATACGGCAGCACTCACCCAGACTTGAGGTTGGCTATCGTGGTTCGTCCAAAGCTGTAGGCGTTGTTTTCTGGGGGAGAGGGGAGGAGAGAACGTTATTAGCCAGGAGAGATAACACACACACACACACACACACACACACACACACTAGGACTGTCAACTTTCCTCAGAAATGATATTCGAATATTGGTCTTAAAAATTGGCAGATATTCGAATATATTCAAATAATAACATTAGTATTATACAACAATATATTAATTTTTATTTATTTTTCAAGTTCAATACAAAATGTTCAATACAGAAACAATACAAAAAACAATGTATCGAGTGCTCGGATCCAATAAAACATCTTTTGTTTGTTTTTTATATTCGAATATTAATTTTCAAATTCGAATATACATATTTTCCCCATATTCGAGGAATATTCGAAATTCGATTATTAATTCACCAGCCCTGCTAACACACACACAGGTTTGTATTACTATACTTGTGAGGAAAACTTTTTGAATGCCATATAGATTTTTTGCCATTTACCGTAAGCCTAAAGCGGAAAAATAGCATATCTATTTGGTCCTCACAAGTATAGTGATATATATATACACACACACACACACACACACACACACACACACACACACACATTCTGTCACTTTTGACAAAGGCATACAGGGTATATAGAGCTCGTTAAGGGTACCAGCTGTCTACAGCCAGAGGGTTGGTCTGTACGCATCCATGTACTGTACATCTGTCACCGCAAAAAATAGACCAATCACAGCTCGTGGTGCTATACGAGTCCGACATCACAAAAAAAACATAGGAAAAGCCCTGGTGAAGTGACAGTGGAACTCATGGAGAGTGACAGTAGCACAGAAAGCACAGAAATACTCTAGGGCCCAGTGCTTCTCAACCCTATTCGAGCCCTGGGACCACTCGGATATTTAAAACAATCCTCAAGGGCTCAATGAATTACTGTACAATGGCTGCCTCTGAGTCTTCTTATTACTTCTGTGAAATTAATCTGAGCTTCATGGGTAATAAGAAAAATGTTCATCCGGAACATTAGCCGAAAATAGCAGATCTACAAGCTCACAAGTGAGCGTTGTTATTTTCAGCAAAGAGGTTTGGTGTAGAGGGAAAAAAAGAGCAGACCAAGTACAGAGCCAACGGTCAAGTTTACAAAGTATTGAGGGTTTAAGTGGTTAAATGTCTGAAAACACGCATTTAACATGAATACAATATGTAGTGGGGGTCCCTGCTTCATCTCTCTCTCAGCTAGGGGGTCCTTGGCCTGAAAAAAAGGTCCCTGCTGTAGTGTGATCAAGTAGGGCGTTAATTTACAGGGGAAAATACAAAAAGTTAAAGTATGGAGATATAGTTATTGTTTTCCACCATACTAGACTGACTGTGATAGTCAGTCTAGTATGGTCCTCTGGACCATACTAGACTGACTGTGATAGTCAGTATAGTATGGTCCAGAGGACCATACTATACAGACTGTGATAGTCAGTATAGTCATTGGACAACTGAATTGAAACTTGACTAATTGAAGATTAATTACTAGACAAGACAGATGGCTTAACCCATTTAGACCCGAGGCCGATTTTAAAAACACCTTCTAAATCCTACGTTTTCTGAAAAACTTGAAATACTTATTAAAAAAATGTATACGTTAGCTATTCCAAAATAGCACGCGCGCGCACACACACACGCACACACGCACACACGCACACACACGCACACGCACAAAACTGGGATTCGACTAGGCTTCGGGTACAACCACAGTCTTCTACGAACTGGGAGCTGACCAGTACAACCACAGTCTTCTACTGTTGTACTGGGAGCTTACCTTACCTGTACAACCCAAGACCCCGGAGCCCCCAGAGCCCCAAGAGCCACGGTAGAACAGTGAAGCGGCCAAGCCTGGTGGTCAAATCAGAGAATGCACTTAAAACGCTATCTCTCGTTTGTGCCCATGCTCATAACTCTATGGCCGCTCTATGGCCGCTCTAAACGTCTCAATAATTCTACTTCCGGCAGGCTTCCGGGTGCTTCAAAACGCCACTGAGCACTTTCATTGAAATGAATACCTGGGGGGCGGGGCAATCCGCCCTCTAGTTATATTATACCTCTATGGTACAACACCACAGTTTGATACTGTGGTGTTGTACTGGGAGTGGGAGCTGACTAGTACAACCACAGTCTTGTACACTGTTGTACTGGGAGCTGACCAGTACAACAGTCTTCTACTGTTGTACTGGGAGCTGACCAGTACAACCACAATCTAATGCTGTTGTACTGGGAGCTGACCGGTACAACCACAGTCTAATGCTGTTGTACTGGGAGCTGACCAGTACAACCACAATCTAATGCTGTTGTACTGGGAGCTGACCGGTACAACCACAGTCTAATGCTGTTGTACTGGGAGCTGACCGGTACAACCACAGTCTAATGCTGTTGTACTGGGAGCTGACCGGTACAACCACAGTCTAATGCTGTTGTACTGGGAGCTGACCAGTACAACCACAGTCTAATGCTGTTGTACTGGGAGCTGACCAGTACAACCACAGTCTAATGCTGTTGTACTGGGAGCTGACCAGTACAGCCACTACTGGGGGGGGGGGGTTCACTGCTGCTTCACAAATGTCTTGCTCAGGGGTAACCAACTTCTCCTGCCAGCGCAGGGATTCAAACCGGCAGCCCATCAGTATAATAGTTCTCCAGGGTGACTTTAATGTAGAGCAGCTGTCAGCTGAAACCACACATCTACATCTAGACACAAATCCACCAGAATCCTCACCTAGTTTGCACTTTTGTGCAGCTTATAGAAAGGGAAAAAGTACATTATGAATTAACCACTTAAGCCCCATTTCAAATATAGTGAAAATAGCCAATCTACAAGCTCACAACGTATCGCGATGCGACGCGTTGTGAGCTTGCAAGATCTGCTATTTTCACTATTATTTATATTTCTGGGAGATTTCAGGAAAATCATTGATTTCTTTGGGGAAAATGTCTAAATTCTAGTACAGCAATGCATTGATATTACAATGAAAATGTAGACCAGGAGTATCCATACTTTGACTGAAGTACTGGGGTTGAGTACTTTGCCTACCACCGCACGACAACCAAACTACAGCTAGACCGGTCTAAACCAGTCTAGACCACACGTTACCTGATTTAGACGGGGGTGCTGATTTAGACGGGGGTGCTGACGGTTCTTGTTTTAGGAGGTCTATCCTGATAATTCTGACTACAAATAACAAATAAAACCACATATTCACATGTCTAATACTCATTAGTCTGTGTACGCCGCACAGTAGCCTTCTCTTCCCGTGGGGAAAAGCTAACAATGCATGTTTTGTTACACCTACTTCAGATGTGATGACAGTATGCACAGCCACCGTAAGATGCAGGAGCGTCATCACATTGAGTGCCAAAAACGTATACATACGCTTAAAAAATATATATATTTTTTTTTCTTCACACAGAACCATAGATAACGTGTTCCAAAGATGTACTGCTCTCAATGTTTTAAACTCTATTTTTATCTTCTACTGTTTGAATCTATTCCTGGTTCCTTGCAACTGCAACAACCTAGCCTGGTAAACCCTCCCTCCGGAAATCTAATTTCTATTTGATTCCAGGAGTGAGTCTGGCCTGAAGGCTTGTATGGGCGTTTCTAGCGCATTACCAAAAAACCGAGCCTATCAGCGTCGTCGCTCATCGTTCTGTGATTGACAGCAACAGTTGGCCAATCAGGTGGCGAGTTCGAGTGAGCCCGAATGGACCCGAGTGCAGCCTGAGTGCAGCCGACCAAACACGAACGGCAGCCATTGTTTCTGTGGGCAGTTTTCTCCGCTGTTTTAGATCTTCAAAAAGCTCTCAAACTTCTTTTTTGAGGCACGGAATTTACTTATAAGATATCGTTTGGATAGAATTTAGTTGTTTAACTTCATATATGTGGTCAATTAATCATGACAGAGCCTATTTAAAAATGAAAATTCAGAGAACCGGCAGGGGCGGGCAGTGACACGCATGTATCCGAATAAGGCAACCTATTTTGGGCCATCTCAAAAGTCCCGTTGCGTCACATTAGGACGTGGTAAAAATGCACTGCAATTGGCTGAAGGGGAAAAACGATCATTGGCTGAAGGGGTTGTCAGTCAACGGTATTACTCCCGCCCAACTCCAGCCCACAGCCACTATTGCAGAATGGGCGATCAGGCCAGACTCACTCCTGGAATCAAATAGAAATGAGATTTCCGGAGGGAGGGTTTACCAGGCTAGCAACAACCCACTTTCCGAGGATCATTAAAATGTCATCTAATCTAATCCCCAGTAAATTGAGGTCAGGAAAAAAAAAATATATATATATATATATATATATATATATATATATATATATATATATATATATATATATATATAGAGAGAGAGAGAGAGAGAGAGAGAGAGAGAGAGAGAGAGAGAGAGAGAGAGAGAGAAATGTGATGTCCTGAAACCTTTAAATGAATTAAATGTAAAATGAACAATATAGTTGGAGTATCAATCTTTCACAACCATCTGGCTCCGTCAGTGTGCGTACAGTGATGTCACAGTACTGCATTCAAGACCTCTCAGCTCATCTGATCTCTTCTGATGGGATCTGGAACCGGAGGAACCGGATCCAGCTTTGAGTAACCAGAAATAGTTCACATTTCATCACACAGTCAGAGAGCTGGTATGTGGACTACACCTCTGCTATACAACTACAATACCAGTGCTTCACCTCTGTATACAACTACAATACCAGTGCTTCACCTCTGCTATACAACTACAATACCAGTGCTTCACCTCTGTATACAACTACAATACCAGTGCTTCACCTCTGCTATACAACTACAATACCAGTGCTTCACCTCTGTATACAACTACAATACCAGTGCTTCACCTCTGTATACAACTACAATACCAGTGCTTCACCTCTGTATACAACTACAATACCAGTGCTTCACCTCTGCTATACAACTACAATACCAGTGCTTCACCTCTGCTATACAACTACAATACCAGTGCTTCTCACACTAGAGCGTTACAGACCTGTAAGAGGACAGAGACAGAGATCTGATCTGTGAGATCTGATCTGATCCCGTCTCATCTCCTCATGCACTTTTTCAATCAGTGGTGGAAAAAGTACTCAAATGTTTTACTTAAGTAAAAGTATCAATACTGCAATGTAGAAGTTACAGGTAAAAGTCTGGAATTCAAGATTTACTTGAGTAAAAGTACAAAAGTATTGGTATCAAAATGTACTTCAAGGACCAAAAGTAAAAGTACTAAAATGCTTGAAAATAGCAGATCTAGAAGCTCACAACGCGCCGCGATGTGACGCGTTGTGAGCTTGTAGATCGGTATAAAATAGAGCTAAAGTCGGTTAATGTATGTTTTATAATGTAATCATTTATATCTGCAAAGTAACTAGTAACTAAAGTATTCAAATAATTGTAGTGGAGTAAAAGTATAATATTTGCCTCTGAGATGTAGTGGAGTAGAAATAAAAGTACTGAAAATTGGAAATACTTCTGTAAAGTAAAAAATCCTCAAAAGTGTACTACAATGATTTGAAAACTTTAGTTACTAGTTACTTTGCAGAAATACTTATTACATTATAAAACAAGCAAGCCCTATTTTATACATAGGCCATTTGAAAATAGACGATCTACAAGCTCACAACGCATCGCGACGCGTTGTGAGCTTGTAGATCTGCTATTTTCAAACATTTTAGTACGTTTACTTGTGGTACTTTAAGTACATTTGGATACCAATAGTTTTGCACTTTGACTCAAGTACATTTTTAATTTCAGGAATTTTACTTACAGAGTACAGTACTTCTAGATGGCAGTATTGATACTTTTACTTAAGTAAAACATTTGAGTACTTTTCTCCACCACAGTGTGTCAGTGAGGGTTGCCGTTCTCACCCAGCAGGTCTCCAGAGAAGTTGACCGGCAGGACGATCCCCACGGAGAGCACGCCCACCACCACCAGCAGACCAATGATGTGTCTCTGGAAGGACAGGTAGTGGACGGCGTCTTCCCCACACTTCTCCCTGATCTCCTCGTCCCTGTGGAGAAACACACACACACACACACACACACACACACACACACACACACACACACACACACACACACACACACACACACACACACACACACACACACACACACACACACACACACACACACACACACACACACACACACACACACACACACACACACACACACACACACACACACACACACACACACACACACGATAAGACCATTAAGACCTGAGGCCGATTCTACAAAAAGTCTTCTAAATCCTAAAAGTTTTTAAAAAAAACATAATGTTTCTATATCAGTGGTTCTCAAACCTTTTCATGTAAAGGACCCCACAATTATATGTATTTGGCCGCGGACCCCCATCTCAAAAGTATTTAGTTCCAGGGACCAGCAGAAGCAAAGATTTGAGTTACAAATGTTCGCTTTAAATGCGTTGGGTTTCTATTAACCCAACGCAGCCCAAAATCGGTGCGGTGGAGAACTGCCTTAACCCCTTATGCCTAAACTTTTTTTCCATTTTTTACTACTTTGTAAAACATTTTAAAATAATGAAAATAGCTGATCTACATCGACAAGTTGTGAGCTTGTAGAATAAACAATTTTAAAATGTTTTTTAAAATAGTAAAACATACCTAAAACGTTTAGGCATAAGGGATAAGGGGCAAGTAAGATAGAGCCCCTCATTTCTTACACTAAAAGATCCAAAAAGTGTTTTTGTTTGTTTTGATTTTGTTTAATACCAAACTTGGTGTTTTGGTTTGGTGACATAATATTTCAGGTGCGTTATCTTGGTCAATATTTGCTACAAAATATAATGTAGAAATCATTAGAAACCAATGAACCAACCAACAGAAGTGTACTTACTTTATCCTGAAGATAGCTGTGAGCCAGGAACAGAAGCCCTGTGGAGAAAGATCATCACATTCAATTCAATGTGGATTCATTGACATGGGAATTTTTTGTCACTGTCGGGCTCTTTCAACTTATGTTTTATTTTTCATAAATGAATGTCATACTACAGTGTCAACTGTAGCAAAAATAGCAGAGCTACAAGTTCAAAATGTTTCACCATGTGGCGCGTTTGAACTTGTATATCTAAAATGTTGTGCTAACGCCCTACTTGATCATACTACAGCGTCACACAAAAGCATCAACAGTAGCAGATCTACAAGCTCGAAACGCTGCGGTAGAGAGCCTCTAACTGAGCATCGCAAAAATTCTGCACAGAAAGCTGTCATCTGTTAGTCATTCCCGTTCAAGAAAAAATATATCAAAATATATCTAAAATATAGTTTTGAATTCCCATTTCTGCTAAGCAGAACTCATTTGATTTGCAGTAGGAATTTTATTTTATTTATTTGTTTTTTTGTTTTTTATTTATACAAAAATGACTTTTTCTATTAACCCATTGAGACCGGGAACCCCTATATGTAATTATACCTTTCAAACCGTGAACCCTTTTTCGGGTAGTTGTATAATACATGAGTCCAAATGGCTTCCTTTCCCCAAAACTGACACTCACTAAAATCTAAAAACATCATTAGCACCCAAAAACTAAATGTTATTGTGCCCTATGTTATCATGTAAATCTGTGATTATTACCAATATGTTTTACTGTACCAATAAGCAATATTTTACAGTAAGTAAAATATTGAAATATTATAGAATCCCATTCACTTCTATGTAAACAAAGTTTTTTATAAGAAATATCTAAAAAATATTGTTCTCAAATATTGTTCTCACCTAACTAAATGTTATTGTTCCTACTGTACAAATGTATGGAATAACAAAAATGGCACATCTAAAAATAAATGAATAAATAAATGAATAAAGCAAGACATTCTAAAATAAACAAAGAAATATGCAAAGAAATATAAACATAAATAGCTATATACCTTTTTTTTTTTTATAGATAGTTTTTCAGCTAACTTAGGTCAGGATTTAGAAGGCGTTTTTAGAATTGGCCTCAGGTCTAAATGGTGAAAAAGTGACTGTGGTTAAAGTTCCTCTGCTGAAGACCCCATGTGTCAGGTGGAAGCTTTTGAACATGGTGTGTGAAACCAGCATCAGTGTGCCACTGACCCCTTGACCCCTGTCCCTGACCCCTGTCACAGGCCACTCCACTGACCTCTTAACCACTTAAACCCCCTGTCGTCTTAAGGAGAACCGGCCTCCAGTTACAACCTCAACTTTGACCGCTTTTTCCCGTCTGTGCCGAATCTCTTTGCCCCCAAAAAATAGCCGATCTACAAGCTCACAATGCGTCGCGAACGCGACGCATTGTGAGCTTGTAGATCGGCTATTTTTTGGGGTTAATGTTACCGTTAGAATGTGGATATTAACGGCTGAGGTTCGAGTGGTTATAGACTCAGAACAGCACTAGAGACACACGGAGCACAAAGTGGATTAGCGCCGACCAAGGATTAGCACCTGAGCTAAGTGTCCTACGCAGCGCTGTCAGTAGTATGACTCAGGAGGGTGTGGGAGTTTTCCGATGTGCATATAGCTGTGGTTGTCAAACTTTTTCGTGCCTAGTATTGACCTGTATTTGGGCCACGGATCCCGACATCATCTCCCCCAAAAAAAAATGCTGTGCAGGGACCTCCAGAAGCAAAGATTTGAGTTAAAAATGTTTGCTTTAAAAAAATCACTTACAGTAATCAACTGGGGAGACGGTCCTAGAATATAGAAGAGATGTAGTATAGACGGTAAAATAACAGGTTCTTTGGGACCCTGACTGACTGAGACAAACGATTGTTTGAACAGGGACACGTTTTACCAGTCGTGTTTCCACTCGACTCTTGGTTGTGTGGGTAAAACCAATTGTCTATGATGTCGTGACCCTCTTGTGACAAATGATGTAGAGTTAGCAGGTCAAAACCCAACAGAACACAGAAGGGATTCCTGAAGTGCAAATCTGTGTCAAACTGGATAAGATAGCTCTCTGTGTCGCTCACTATCTCTCTCACTCAATTCTTCCCCTCCTCTCTCCCGCATTTCTCTTTATTCATCTCTCTCTCTCCTCTTTCTTCTCCATCTCTTTTCCTCCCCCCTTCTCTCTCTCTCTCTCACACATACTGTACACATACTGTACACACACACACACACACACACACACACACACACACACACACACACACACACACACACACACACGTGCGCACACACACGTTCCCCTCCTCCCCTCCCACGCGTCCCTGGTCTGATCCTGCATCATTTAACAGGGTTACGAGGAGCTCAGCCAATAGAGGAGCTAAAAGGGGCCTGCGTGGGCGGGGCTACGGTATGGGGAGACGGACAGAGCGGAGGATGACGTGTTTGGTCACACGGGGGGGCGGGGGGGGTCAAGGTTTAAACGCATGACGACGAGCTGATGGATTCACTCTGGAGTTGTATGTATGTACGTCTGCTGCCAAGGAGGCAAGGATCCGGTCTTGTAAACAAAAGCCAATGAGGAAGTCCCGGCTTAGAACGCTGGTGTAAAGTAACTAAGTACATGTACTTGAGTAGCCTGGGAACCAGTGTTGATTTTGACAGCAAATTTTGATTTAGTTTTAGTCATAGTCTTTTGAATAAAATTCCATTTAGTTTTAGTCATATTTTAGTCATCTGAAATGTTTTAGTTTTTGTCTATATAGTTGACTAAATATCATAAGATTATAGTCGATTAAATCTACAGTTGATTTAGTCGACTAAAATGGCGGATCCTTGATGGCGTCGTAATGGCTGATTTTCCACTCTGTTGCATGCTGAAAATAGCCCATCTACACAACGCGTCGCAGCGCGACATGTTGTGAGCTTGTAGATCTGCTATTCTCACCCGAGCACATAAAATGACTTGACACTGGATCTTTTCTGGAACATTTTAGTCTAGTTTTGATTTTTGTTGAAGAAATTGTCAATATATTTAGTCATAGTTTTAGTCTAGTTTTTATTTAGTTTTCGCCAGTGAAAAAAGGTATTCAACGAACATTTTTCATCATAGTTTTAGTGAACGAAATCCAAAGATTTTTAATACATTTCAAAAACTTGAAAATGGGCCATTCTGCATGAAGGGTACTTTTACTTTTGGTACTTTTGAGTATGTTTTGATGCCAATACTTTTGAACTTTTGAAGTAAAATTCTGAATACCTGACTTTTACTTCTAGAAAGAGTATTTCTACATTGTGGTACTGATACTTTTACTCAAGGCAAAAACGGCAAAAGTAGCAGTACTTTTGAGTGACGTTCTAGTATGATCACGTTGTTTGGTTTTGTATTACTGTCTCTTTTTATTTAAGGTATTGTTAATGTAAAGGTATTGTTAATGTATTGTGTCGTTATGTGCAGTCGTGTGTGTGTGTGTGTGTGTGTGTGTGTGTGTGTGTGTGTGTGTGTGTGTGTGTGTGTGTAGTGTTGTTGTTGAAAAATCTATAAAAAAAAATTCTAGCATGATAACGTAGGGCAAAAAGCTAAAATATGGAGATATGAAGTTTCTGCCAGCAACGAAATACAAGCTCACACAGAAATACAAGCAACCAAATACGAGCTTGTAGATCAACTATTTTGGGGGTGGCGGGGGGGTGGTTGTTCTTACGTTATCTCGTTGGTCGAAGTCTACAGAGCTGGAGACCGACGTCAGGCGTTCGTAGCGGTCCGGCGTCTCCGAATGCATGGCCGAGGCAACGCTACAAGGTAGAGCGGAGAAAAAACAAAACAGAACGAAAAGACAGAAAGAACATCATTCATGAGAAGGAGGGAAAGGTATAGGATGACAGCCATAAGCAGGAAGAACAGAATGCGTTAGGATGTTAGCCTGCACACACACACACACACACACGCGCACACACGCACGCACGCACACACACACACACAGAGTTGTGAACTTTGACTTCTTGGTGGTGGTGTTGAAAAGTTGATTGACACCACATTATTAAAAGAAAAGGTCTGCCCCAACAGTCCTTAACCATTATTTTACACTTTGGCTATTCAAAAATAGCAGATATACAAGTTCATAGTGCGGCACTCGGTGCCGCGCTATGAACTTGTAGATCTGCATTTTTTTTTTAATCGTGAAAATTTGTGCAAATCTTTGAAAATAATATATTTAAAGCGAACATTTGTAAAATATGTTGTTTCCAGGGTCCCCCAGAAGCAAATATTTGAGTTACAAAATGTTCGCTTTAAAAATATATACTCAAAGATTTGCACAACTTTTCACGATTTAAAAAAAATGGCAGATCTACAAGCTCATAGCGCGGCGAACTTGTAGATCTGATATTTTTTAATAGCCAAAGACATCTAAAATGACAAGAGATGTGTTCCCGGATTGAATGGGTTAAAAACATGTAATTTCCAAATCATTCATCATTTGGCACAATGCACACGGCACACACTGTCTTAGTTTAAAGGACCATATAGACCCGATCAGAAAGTTTGTAAACAAACGTGTAGGGCGGTATTTCCGTGTAGAATGTCTATGGATATTTTTATTTGTGTGAATTAATGCCCTATGTCATCATACAATTGTGTTGCACAAAAGCGATGTGAGCTTGTGGATCGGCTATATTCACCACTATCATAATTATTTACAGAATGTTTAAAAAATAGTTTTTTTTTTCAAACACGCTTACAGTTTTGGACATACAAGGTTTCCACACGACGATATCATACATACATGATCAAATGAACCATGATGATATGGTTTGGAAAAGGTTCAATGTGGAGATGGTGTGCACGTCTGACACCAAATACAATGTTAATCTTTCCACAACGTCACACATGGATGTATTGGAGAAATTACACAATATTTTTTTATATATGAAGTAAGTAGGCAATAGAGAATATGTTTTTTATTTTAATTTTTTAGCACCACTTGATAGCTGGCTCTCCTTACGATCACAGAGTAAGAAACACTACATTTCCCATCATGCACCATCAGAGGTGTGGGTTAATGACCTACTCTATGTACAAGGAATACATATACTATAAGTAGTGTTACATACATTAAAGGGGGGATGTAAGTGATATGTTTTTGTTAAAAAGCTAAAGTTCTATATTCTGAGAGTAATCATTGCTAGAGTGCTTGTTCAGCAACAGGGGTCTCACTGTCTCTCCAGCTCTTTAATAAACAGAAAATAAACAAACCCCACAATTTCTTTTTTTATCAGCTTCAATGTTATAGTGTTCCATTTCCAAATGTGTCTGCTCATTGTCTTGTTTCATCTCTTCCAATTTCACTTGTTTATCCTGTATGAGTTCTCTCTCCTGACTGGATTAAAATCGGAGTATTTTCCGTTTACCAAAGAGCTGGAGAGACCGTGATACTCCTGTTACTGAACACACGCTAGTCTACAGCAAAGATTACTATGAGAATATAGAGCTATTTAACACTTATTTTAACAAAATAAGATCACTTAATATATCACAAATACCACATTACAGTAGCATTTACTGCCAAAGATGCTAAACACCAAACACATTCAACAATCAAGAAGGATATCTAAGAGCTACATTAAGGAATGATACCAGGATATGTATTTCTCTAGATCTTATTGAACGGGATAGATGTTAGGGCTGGGCAAATAACCCACATTATATCAAAACTGACATGTTTAAGCAATAACCGACTTAATCTAGCTTAAAGTTACATTTCTTATATATCAACAAATATAATAATATAATCATAATAATATAATCGATTAGTTTGATTAAACACTTAAGCTCTGTGTTATACTTTGTTATGCAATGATGGCGTGTGCGAAAATAGCCAATTTACAAGCTCACAATGTTGTAAACTTGTAGATCAGATACTTTCACCTTTTTAAATAATAATTGTTCATTAATTGTAACCGAGGCCTAAGCTAGGAATAATGGAGACAGGCTAAAATGTCATTTAGAAAGCATGTTATGTAGACAGGTGCCAGGTTCATTTGTAGACCTGGCATCATATAGTGTGTATAGTTTCAATGTAGAGATTATTTATTTTTTGATATTATACTGTTTAGATTGATGATAGGTTCTTGGTTTACCTATGATCCTAGATTACTATCTCTATGCATTTGATGCATTACCTCGTGTTTACCTTGCTTACTGTAAATCACTCTGGATTAAGAACGTCTGCTAAATGCCTACATTGAAATTGTCGGATTAAACACGTAAGCTCTGCATGCTTCGTTCTGCAATGGTGTTGTGCGAAAATAGCCAATTTACAAGCTATTACAAGCTATTGTCTTTTCTATAATTGTTCATTAATTATAACCGAGGCTAAAGTTTGATATAATGGTGATATTGATGTGAAGTCATAGGTGATATTGATGTGAAGTCATATGGCCCAGCCCTAATAGAGCTCATATTTCAGCTCTCTGTATAGAGCCAGCCATCGATTGTCGCTCTGCAGTAATGACTCTCTGAGACGAGACGACACACCCTGGTTATTATGATAATCTGATTAGATGGTTAAATTATGGGATTAGATTAGCCCCCCCTGAGACAATTAGAACACTTATCCCACCGCATCTACTGTATGTCCCTCCAAAGCTGCTTAATGAACAATATTAAATGCTAAACTACAGTATGAGAAGTCACTCAAACTGATTCAGCTGAAAACATCTTGACAAAATTTGGGATATTTTTTGAAACATTTTCACAACACAAATATTGTTCCTGGCACACAATATTTTCAGATTTGGGGTCCACAGCTAAATACATATCAATTTGGGGGGGTCCTTGACATGAAAAAGTTTGAGAATTAACCACTGCAATAGAGCAGTGTAAAACTGTAGGCCTCAGCACATCAATACCATGCTGTACACTGGTTGTACTCTGAGCCATTTAAGGACAGGTCAGTGTTAAAAAAACTTAACTTTGAGTTACGGCGCAGCCCCGACTCCATTCTTAAAAACACTCTGAATCTGAACGGCTCATGTTTAAAAGGATAAAATACAGAAGCACAGCCTCGCTCTGTGTGTACAGAGAAGCAGAGGTGGACAGTTACAAAGTGCTTGACTGAGCACCATACTTATATATATATATTTGTATTTCACTTTTCATCATTCGTCATTTCAACCAGTGGTGTAAAGTAACTAAGTACAGTTACGTATTAAGTACTGTACTTAAGTACAATGTTGAGGTATTTTTACTTTACTGGAGTATTTCCAAATTTCAGTACTTTTACTTCTACTCCACTACATCTCAGAGGCAAATATTGTATTTTTTACTCCACTACAATTATTTGAAAACTTTAGTTTCTAGTTATTTTGCAGATATAAATTATTACATTATAAAACATACATTAACCACTTTAGCCCCATTTTATACATAGGCTATTTGAAAATAGCCGATCTACAAGCTCACAACGTGTCACATCGCGACGCGTTGCGAGCTTGCAGATCTCCTATTTTCAAAACAGTATTATTTTGATGTCAATACTTTTGTACTTTTACTCAAGTAACATTTTGAACAGGCCTTTTACTTGTAGCGAGTATTTTTATATTGTGGAATTGCTACTTTTACTTAAGTCAAATATCCGAGTACTTATTCCACCACTGATTTCAACGTCTACTCTGGCTTCCGTGTTGCACCCCGGACAGTTTAAAAGTAGCTTGTTTCAGTATTTAGATATTTGATATTCAGTCCCTGGCCCAAATAAATATAAATTGTCGGAGTCCTTGACCTGAAAAGGTTTGAGAAACACTGCACTAAATCAGGGGTCTTCAACCAGCAGTCCGGGGACCACCAGTGGTCCTTGAGGGCGTTCCAGGTGGTCCCCAGCTAAATGATGGAGCGTTGGTGACTAAATGGACCCTTATAGATCTTTAACTCTTGAGAGTGTAAAATGAAAAATGATCTTTAACTCTTGAGAGATCTTTAACTCTTGAGAGTGTAAAATGAAACCAAATGGACCCTTACAGGTCCATTTGGTTTCATTTTACGCTCTCAAGAGTTAAATTATTGTTAAACACCTGCTTACTTAATTAAAGAATTGATTTTTGATCAACGTTTGCCTGTTATCTCTCCTATTGGAACCAACATAAACACAGCATGGAATTGTGGACAAAAATCTTATCCAACGATAACAAAATATTCTACGTTTTGGATCCGAGAGGCTAAATCTCATCAAACTGGTGATTCTGTGGCTCAAACGCCCAATAAATAATGGACCTTGATATGAAAAATGGTTGAAAACCCCTGCACTAAATGATGCATAGTTGTGGGGGAGGTGGGGTTAGGGTGGGGTGGTCCTTGGGGATCGTACAAATACTGCTAGTGGTCCACCGTTGGGAACCGACATGGTCTACAAGTATATAGCACCACACTGGGTCACGTCACAACACCACTAATACCCTGCTTTTACCTTTTCACCGTGTCTCGTCGTCGGCTGTGTTAATGTTAAATGTAAGAAGCAAAACAAACGGCGGGATTAGAGAGCTTTGTTGTTAACACACAGACCAGGAGAGACAACCTAGAGAGGCTTTTCCACCGAAGGCACGCCGCTCCACTCCACTCCACTCGGCTCACTTGGATTCCCACTATAGGGGCTGTGAATATTCTGCCATCCATTCAGATTCTCTGGGGTCACGATTCGATAAAAAAAAATCTATTCTCACTTAAAAATGATTCCCGTTCTATTTTAACAGTCATATTGTTTTCATCTGGACTTTAACAACCAAGTGTACCCTAGTTATTTCCAACAGCTCAAAGAAAAAATTATATAATACCAGAGAGAAACTGTTGATGGCATCTTAGATTAGGTGTAGCCCTCCTGAGACAGAGAGTGAATATGGTGCAATCTTACAATGAGTAATAGTGTGGACCAATTACATACTATAATAAGTTGAAAATAGATGAAGTAGTCCTGTAAATGATTCGGATCTTATTGATTCCGATTCCATCATGTTTATGGGTAGCATTGGGTACCCCATACCCGCCAATTTGGATTCGGTTCCTACTTCCTACTTGGAACAAAATTTCAATACCCAACCCAACCCTGTGTATCACCTCAACTCACTTGGAACCTCAACGGAGGTGATACAGAAAAAGAAGTACCGGGTAAATTTTGGCCGATGGACGACAAAAACAGTTTAAAAAAAGCCGAGTCAAGTGGAGCTGAGCTTGTAGCACACAGAGGAAAAGCCAACATTTGATAGAACAGAAGAGGTTGCTGGTCGAAGAAAAAAGATCAAAGGTCACGTGAGATGGAACCAATGGACCTTCACCAATGATAGAAGACCTTCCACCTGCGCAGGCTGGGAAAATGTTAGCACACACACACACACACACTCACGTAGGTGCACTCATTAGCGTACACACATGTGCGTGTGTCCACCTAAATGCGTGCATGGCCTTACACACATACACAAATAGGCTCTTCTACGCACAGCAGCCATTTTGGAGAGAAATTGGGCCTCTTCTTACTTCCTTCAGAGGTGTTACCAATGATACTAATGAAGACTCTGTTCCATTCTGGTCAAACAGAGTCAGGGTGCTGATATTGAGCATGTTGGCTCACTGGAAACACTCTGCTACACCAGTGGGTCTCAAAGTGTGGTCCAGGGACCCTCATGGTTCCGTGAGGGGGTTCCAAATGGCCCCTAATAAGGTGTGTAACTCTGAGAGTTATGGGGGTCCTTGTTATTAAAAGGTTTGAGAACTACTGTGCGACACTAAATGGAACAGAGCCTTCATTGGTATCATTGGTAAAAAACCTGTGAAGGATGTAAGGAATAGGCCCAATTTCTCTCCAAAATGGCTGCTGTGCACAGAGCCTATTGGCAGGTATGTAAACACACGCTTACATGCAAGTGTGCTTGCCCGCAGGCAGACACACACACCCACCCACCCACACACACACACACACACACACACACACCCTGCAAAAAGAACGTCTGAACAGAGATAAGAGGAGGTGTTGAGTGAAATCGCAAGTTAGTGAAAACAAACAGGAAGGAGGAAACGAGGAGTCAAACCCCCAGGAAGACCAACCAGGAAATAAACATCAACATACTATTCCGGATTCTCCGCGTCGGTGAATCTGTTCTTCATTCTATCACACACAAAACAACACAAAAACAACACAAAACAAAACAAAAAGAACACAACAGGGTTGAAATCATAGGCGGGGCGTTCAAAATGAAGCAATGTCATTGGTTAATCCAGTCGCATCGGCGTCAGCTGTTAATCTGGGAAAGGGAGAGCTTTGTTAGTCCCACAGGGGGGGAGATTCTGTTTCACCCGGCTTCACCCAACTGATGGCTGCTCAGATGGTCTCATGATGAGCGGTCGGAGTGGTAGGTGTGTGTGTGTGTGTGTGTGTGTGTGTGTGTGTGTGTGTGTGTGTGTGTGTGTGTTTCGTGAGTTGCTGTGATAGGAGAAGGATATCAAACGGAACACAACCACCCTAAAGACGAATCATTGTGTATATTCCGGCACTATACCTGCACCCAGTGACCTTGGTACATAGAAATTGATCTATTGAATGACTTTCAAATGTACATATTTTTTGTTTCGATTGTATTGCTGTATTGTTGTATTGTGCCTTCTGCTTTGGCAATGTAAACGTATGTTTTCTCATGCCAATAAAGCCCTTTGAATTGAATTGAATTGTGTGTGTGTGTTGTGTAGATATGGGCGGGCCTGTTTCCCAAATGACCTCTCTATCCATTCAGCTATGGCAGTGGAGGTCAACTGCTCAGCCCAACACAACTGCTCAGCCCTCTTTCAGAATTTTTTAAAAATCCTGTAAAATTGTATTATTAAAAAAAAAAATTACTAGGCTGAAATGGCACCGAATAGTAGGAATGACCCACTTAGTTATTTTACACCAGTGGTCGTACCACACAAACCAACAGTCTGTGACCTCTGTCACGGACAGACGGACAGACGCACAGGAGTGAAAACATAATCCCTCGCCTGGCGGGGATATCACATTAATGTATGTACTGTACTCTCTCAGGCCGTAGGTCAAGTACCATACAAAATGAAAGGTCACGTATTTATAATGAATGAACACACAGCGCACGCTCCTCCCTGCTGGAACTTTACATGTGTCATCATCCTACTGCAGGATGCCAACACACCTTATGACTCACACATATCACCTGACCGTGTGTGTGTGTGTGTGTGTGTGTGTGTGTGTGTGTGTGTGTGTGTGTGTGTGTGTGTGTGTGTGTGTGTGTGTGTGTGTGTGTGTGTGTGTGTGTGTGTGTGTGTGTGTGTGTGCGTGCGTGTGCGTGTACGTGTGTTTGAGAGAGAGAGAGAGAGAGAGATCAGATCTCTCTCTTTTGACAAGTCATAAGCAGTGGTGTAAAGTAACTAAGTACATTTACTCAAGTACTGTACTTAAGTACAATTTGGAGGTATTTATACTTTACTTGAGTATTTACAATTTACAATACTTTTACTTGTACTCCACTACATCTCAGAGGCAAATATTGTACTTTTACTCCACTACAATTATTTGAAAACTTGAGTTACTAGTTACTTTGCAGATATAAATAAATTACATTATAAAACATACATTAACCACGGAAGCCCTATTTTATACCTAGGCTATTTCAAAATAGCCGATCTACAAGCTGCGACGCATTGTGAGCTTGTAGATCGGCTCTTTTCAAACATTTTAGTACTTTCAATTTTGGTACTTTAAGTACATTTTGATACCAATAATACTTTTGTACTTTTACTCAAGTTCATTTTTAATTTGGGACTTTTACTTGTAACAGAGTACCTCTACATTGCAGTATTGATAATATTACTTAAGTAAAACACGTGAGTACTTTTTCCACCACTGGTCATAAGAAGGTCTTCGTTAAAAGTAGGCTACAGTAAAAGTTATACATTATTTATACATTCATTGTATCAGTTATTGATAGATTGCATCAATCAATTATGGTGTATATGGGTTATTTATAGAGCATTGAGCTAGTGAGTGAGTGGCTATGGATAACATCAGTGTAAATATGCATAATGGATGCTGTCGGGTGGAAAGCTTTTGCCGGTATGTTACGTTGTTATGAAACAGAAACAAAGTGTTGTAATGAATCCATAATATTCAGGCAGTACCACTTGTCCACCAGTAGGTGTCCTACCAGACATAATCAGAGTCTAGATGTCTCAATGGAAGAGTAGGGAGACCACTACAACCACTGCTCATGTACTACACACACACACAACCACTGCTCATGTACTACACACAACCACTGCTCATGTACTACACACACACAACCACTGCTCATGTACTACACACACACACAGACAGAGAGGCAAAGAGACAGAGACATACACAGATAGATAGACACACACACAGGGACACAGAGAGACACAGTGAGACAGACACAGATAGACAGAGATAGAGACAGAGACACAGAGACAGACAGAGCGATACACACACACACACACACACACACACACACACACACACACACACACACACACACACACACACACACACACACACACACACACACACACACACACACACACACACACACACACACACACACACACACACAGAACAGACAGCCCTGCCACAGACGTACAGTATCATCCTTGTGGAAGGCTATTTCTGTGCACTCCTGTCAACACACACACACAGTATAACATATCCAAGTAATGTAATCTGGTCTTGAGTCTTATAATCTCATAAGTGAAAGTGAGAGAACACTTGTCTAATAAAAACAAACACTGCAAACAAAAACACTTTCTTGGACAAACCCGCTAGTATTTGTACACTTAGAGCTGTGATTTTATTTCCAGATATTATCACCCCGTTTCAGGAGAGCGTCACACTCACTACATGTGACATTATGACACCCTAACTGACACATTTTCGTTCAGCATTTAGTACTTTTGCAACTATCATGAGTTTGAACCTGGGGGGGGGGGGGTGGAACCGAAACAGGGTCCGTGTTCCCCGGGGGAGCTTCTTACACGTCACACCCAAAAACAAAGAGACAGCACGGCCAAATTCCAAACGTCCTCCCTAAACCCTAAACCCTCAGGCCCTGAACCCTTACAGACTTAAGTGACGTCATGCTGGTACGTGCTCGAGGCTGAGAGGAGCTGCAAGGCCTCCAAATGGTATAAAAGGACAGTGGTGTAAAGTAACTAAGTACATTTACTCAAGTACTGTACTGAATTTGCAATTTTCGGCACTTTTACTTCTACTCCACTACATCTCAGAGGCAAATATTATACTTTTACTCCACTACGAACATTTGAAAACTTTAGTTACTAGTTACTTTCGAGATATAAATTATTATATTATAAAACCTACATTAACCACTTTAGCACTACTTTACCCCTAGGCTATTTGAAAATAGCCTATCTACAAGCTCACAGGATGTGAGGTTGTAGATCTGCTACTTTTGTACTTTTACTCAAGTACATTTTGAATTCCAGACTTTTACTTTTACTGTAACAGAGTACTTCTACACTGCAGTATTGATGCTTTTACTCAAGTAAAACATTTGAGTACTTTTTCCACCACTGCAAAATTCATGACGTTTAAAACTCTTACTACCGTATTCTTAAATATTTACAGCCATCGCTTTAAAGCCTGTGATTGCTGATTGCTGATTATTCTGTTCCTTTTCATGTGTTTATAGATTAGGGTTTGTTGTAATATCGTTCATTAGAAATGTTTTTTCCATAATTTCCTGTATGCATTTCCTCATTTCGTGTTTCCCTTATTTTTCCGCTAAATATATCTCCTCCATTTGGTCCTCCCTTTGATGAACGGTGAGAAAGCACTGCTAACGATGCGATGCGTGACTAATTTGCATGCTACAGTAGATGATTGACGTTTGGAGGATTCCCCTGGTAGCGCTGTGAGCCGTGGGTAATTCCCTAAAAGCCAGAGTCTGCATCGATGCTGACTTACGGGGACGGGTGCATAAAAGGGCCTCACTGACTTACCCATTTAAAATGAGACAGCCTTCAAGCCCTAGCCTAGCGCATTGGTTTTCAAAGTGGGGATCGGGGACCCCCTGAGGGTGTTACCGTGGCTATTTAAAAAATAGCAGATATACAAGCTCACTGAGAGCTTGTACATCTGCTATTTTTTGTTGAAAAATCTTGAAAGTGTTTGAATATTCTTCTCTTCTGGGGGTCCCTGGCACAACAGAATTTCAGATGGGGGGGTCCGCGGCCAAATATGTATACATTTGGGGGTGCTTGGCACAAAAAAGTTTGAGAACTACTGCGTATTGCGGACTTCACACGAACACAGGCCTAAGTCAGTGAGTCTGCAAGGGGGGGGACTGTTGTAGCGCCACCATGAGGCCAATTTGAAAACATTGGGGCAGAGGTTCTTCCTTGGCCTACTGGGAATGTGCAGTGCCTGAGGTTAGCTGTTCACGGACGGACGGACAAGAGTGAAAAGATAATGAGGGCCAGAACGACCGCCTGTTGAAGGAGTTTGGGGAGTGGTGTGTGTGGGACGCGATGTGAGAGTACATCCCTGAGTAAATACTATACATAAAGCGAACACGTCAGACCGCTGTGTTCAGTTTGACACTGTGTACACAGAGATTAAGACCTGAGGCCGGTTCTAAAACATGTCTTCTAAATCCTAACAGTTTTCTGACAAAACGTATGTTTCTATATCAGTGGTGCTCTAACTCTTTCATGTCAAGGACCTCCCAAAATGATATGTATTTGGCCGCCGACCACCATCTTAAAATATGTTGTTCCAGGGACCCACCAGAAGCAACGATTTAAGTTAAAAATGTTCGCTTTAAAAATATATATTCAAAGATTTGCACAAATTTTCATGATTTAAAAAAAAATAGCAGATCTACAAGCTCATAGCGCGGCACAAAGTCACACGCTATGAGCTTGTATATCTGCTATTTTTGAATAGCCAAAGTATAACATAATGGTTAACCCATTAAGACCTGGCACTGTGTCACTTTAGATGTCTTTGGCTATTCAAAAATAGCAGATCTACAAGCTGATAGCGTGGCACCGAGTGCCGCACTATGAGCTTGTAGATCTGCTATTTTTGAAAAATCGTGAACATTGGTTTTTTAATATTTCTTTCCAAAAAACTGTTAGGATTTAGAAAATGTTTAGAAGCGGCCTCAGGTCTTAGGGTTAAAATGATTGTGACGCTATGTTAACAACTTTAGCTGGGGACCCCCTGGTATCCCCCCAAGGACCCCATTTTGAGAACCAATGTGACACAGATGCTTTCCCGGATTGAATGGGTCAAGTTCTGTTCAGTTTAGTGGTTTATGAACATTAAACCAATGTAAATAATTAACAAGAGTTTGTGACTAAATGATAACTACATTGGATCCATTGGAACACAGGTTCTGCTTTTTTTGTTATGCCATATTATGCAGAAAAGCAATGGTTTTGGAAGGTTTCCACCCTACAGCCATGGTATGCTAATGCCACGGTAAGGTTTGCCAGCACTGACTTCTCTGAGTCAGCAGGCAAACAGCCAACAACCCCCGCCCTCACACACGCACACGCACACACACACACACACACACGCGCGCACACACACACACGCACACGCACACACACACACACACAGAAGAAACAGTCACCAGAGAGTCTCTCTATCGTCACCATGGCTCTGTTCCCTTCCCTACTGTCAGCTAGCTGAGGGATTCTGGGTAATGTAAGAGAGAGAGAGAGAGAGAGAGAGAGAGAGAGAGAGAGAGAGAGAGAGAGAGAGAGAGAGAGAGAGAGAGAGAGAGAGAGAGAGAGAGAGAGAGCTGACACAGCCCTCTGACATTCATCGTGACAGTGACATGGAGGTTTTTCTTTATTTGTGTATTCTTTTTTTTACAGTAGCTGTTTTTTTCTTCATAGTTGTACCCTACTGGCTCAGTGAGTCATGTAGCCCCTCTGTCTGTGCTGCTACTCCTCCCGTTCAACACTCCTCGCTGACAGGCTCCGCCCCCCCCAGCCCCCTAGGAGTACATACAGTGACAAATATCACCCCCCCCCTCCGCCTGGCTTCCCTCCCACAAACACGGCCAATTGTGTTAATATTTAAATTCTCAGCAAGCCAGATGCACTTCATCAAATCTAAGATTTTCAAATTGATTTTAAAACTTTTTTTAACCACATAAATATCGAGGACTCTACAAAATGGGGAACCGGCTCTAGACACATTATCTCCAGATAACCATTTAATTCTGACAGCGTGTCTTGCTCAAGGGCACCTCAGTGACAGTTACTGACAGAGGGAATTTCATGCTGGGATTTGAAATTGCAGTCATTCAGTCAGTGGTGGAAAAATACTCAAATTCTTTACAGTAAAAGTACCAATACTGCAATATAGAAATACTCTGTTTAGGGATGGCCAACCGATAACCGTTAACCGCCGTTAAATCGCCAACCGATTAATACTAACGATTAAAATTAATCGGCTGCAGAGTTCATGTGCAACCTCTTCCAGAGAGAGATGGAGACACTAGAAACTCTGCTGGAGACACAAAACAAACTGTGTAGACTTGGCCTTTAAAAATAAACGCATTTTGGCCATTAAAAAATAAATAATAATAAATAAATAAATCTTAACGGTTATCGATTAATTAATCGTTAAGGCCTAACGGTAATCGGTTAATAAAATGTCTCCATTTTGCCATCCCTAACTCTGTTACAAGTAAAAGTCCAGAATTCTAAACTTAGTACAAAGGTATTGCCATCGAAATGTAAAGTACCAACAGTAAAAGTACTGAAATATTTGAAAATAGCCGATCTACAAGCTCACAACGCGTCGCGGTGCGACGCGTTGTGAGCTTGTAGATCGGCTATTTTCAAATAGCCTAGTTATAAAATAGGGCTAAAGTGGTTAATGTCTGTTTCATAATATCATAATGTGAAAAGTAACTAGTAAGTAAAGTCTTCAAATAATTGTAGTGGAGTAAAAGTACAATATTTGCCTCTGAGCTGCAGTGGAGTAGAAGTAAAAGTATTGGAAATTGGAAATACTCACGTAAAGTACAAAATACCTCACAATTGTACTTAAGTACAGTACTTAAGTAAATGTACTTAGTTACTTTCTACCACCGCATTCAATCATTCCTCTGTTTCTGTTAATCCTACGTTTCCTCCCCAGTCTCCAACACCTGAACCTCTTATTATCATAATAACACGTTTGATTGAAAAAACTGAGTCATAAAATGATGAGATGATGAAATAAAAGGCAATAACAATCAACAAACATGGCCGCCACAGCTGAGTGGGTAGAGAGGCCATCTGGGAAATGCTAGGCCTTCAGCAAAACTGGAAGAGAAATGTATTAAAACATTGCCTGAGGAATCATGGGCACTGCACAATATAATATATATATATATAACAGAACACATAATAAACAGCTTTCGTTGGCGTTAACGTTAAGTCGCTGCAGTCGCTATGTTTGCCTCACTGAGTAGTAGTGCTGTACAATAATATTGTCTATAGAAAATGGATCATCATGTGCAATATGCATATTGCAAAAAGAGATTTTTGAACTTGTTCTTCAGGTTTTTGTTCATTTCAACAATCCAGGTAAACAAACCCTATCATCCCAAAGGGCTTTATGATGAATTGTTACTAAACGTGATGCTATAATTGTCTTGCCATAACGTCTCAAGGGTTATTAGGTTCCTAATTTGCCCTCCCATAATTTCTCGAGTCTTTCTAGAACTGCTTGCCTGTTGAGTGAACTCGATATATGGTTCGTTGTATACACAGTCATGTATATTTATCCACTCTCAATGTGTGACAGCAGGACCTACTTGTGTATTGTAAATGTCTTCATTTATTGGTTGATCATGACCCAAATATTTGTATACAAGTAACTCAGTGACCGAAACGGTGCTTCTTTAATACATTTGGCTCCTGTACCATGCTGTTCAGCAGTGTGTGGGCGTATTCTTTTTATTGTTGAGCACTTGTTTGCCTACGCACCGGCTTTTATAAATGATGTTTTCGTTTAGATTAGAACTAAATGTTTTAAGGGGAGAAACTAAATTGAAGCTAAATCGGTGCCGTTATATTCATTGTCAATAGCAGCTGTAGCCAGGTGCAATGTTTTCAGACAACCGTGTTGTTGGAATGGAAATATACAGTAATCCATTTATTTCTTCCTCAGATTTTTTCAGTGTGTGCACGCAGTAGGCTTTTCATTGTCTGGGTTCTACTGTATGTTTAATAGTAGAAAGCCTAAGGCAGAAAGACATTCAAACTCAATATTTGTTTACTTCATATCATATATCATATCATCTTCGCAATATTCCACACTATTATGGCATATGGTATGTTTTCATAATGTGGTGCAGCCCTACCGAGTACAAGTTTACATTGACATTATTGACGTGACCTAGACGAGCCCCTCCCCCTTAGTGTCCCCGCCCCCTTCTTTTATTTATTTTTTTAAACCCCTTTTTCTCCCCAATGTAGTCGTTGAGCCAATTAGTTCTTCCCCAGAAGACGCTCGACAAAGCCAGATGCACCACGGTGGATTCGAACCCACAGCCTCCGCTGTGGTGGGCAGGTACTACCACCCCGGCCCCTTCTATCCACTTTTCACTTCAACCTTCCTCAAGTTTTCCTTCTTAGTAAGCAAGCCTCTTGCGCTCATCAAAGCCATCTGAGCAACCATCAGCTGGGTGAAGTTCTCTCCCCCCCCCCCCCCACACCCCTGTCTCAGCCAATCACAAGCCAAGTCCTCACTAAGCCTCCTGGGGAAAACAATCCGGCTCCCCAGGGACCAGAAGAGATATGGTGATACAATAATCAATAGAAATAGAAGCAAACAACCGAAGTCAAACGCTAATGACATTAATGACAGAAAGTAACAGCAGCATGAATCCAGGATGGACCTGGAAGGGATTGAAGAACACATCTTTAAAACAACAAAACTGCCCAATGAGAGACGGTGTGTGTGTGTGTGTGTGTGTGTGTGTGTGTGTGTGTGTGTGTGTGTGTGTGTGTGTGTGTGTGTGTGTGTGTGTGTGTGTGTGTGTGTGTTAGGCTCCTCCTACCTGTCGGCATCGGTGACCAGTGCCAGGCGGCCGTAGTCCCACGCCACCTTCCGTAGGATGGAGAACACGAACAGAAGCACCTGCACGGACACGCACGGACACACACAGACACACACAGACACACACAGACACACACACACACACACACACACACACACACACACACACACACACACACACACACACACACACACACACACACACACACACACACACACACACAAAGGTGGAGGTCAGTGGTGGAAGAAGTACTCTGATTTAGTAAGTAAAAGTAGCAATACCACTTTAATAGTCACCGTTTAGAAAGTTTTGTGTTGGATCGGCGCAATGGTGCACCTCGCAAGTCCAAATGTTACAATTAGGCCTGTCCCAATTATTACATCATCGTCTAATCACATTTATTTGAGATAATCACAATTATGTTTTGCATAATCGTCATAATCATCATAATCGTTTCCATGTAGAAAAATGATATGATATTATTTATTTCCAAACATTTTCAAAAATAGTGGAAATAGCAGAAAAAATGTGAAGCGTTTTGAGCTTGTCAACGACAGAAACGCAATTAAAACGTTAATCTCAATTATTTTGGTCAAGTTAAATGTCATGATCGTGACAGCCCTGGTCCACCATCCACCAGCCCTCTCAGACATTTTAATATAGGAGGACTTTTTAAACCACTCGTTTCATTAATTGCCTCTCATTCATCTCCAGAATGCCATTGGATTCCTCCTCTGAGCTGAATGGTGAGGTTAACCCTTTAAGACCGGGAACGCATCTGTGTTATTTTAAGATTTATTTGGCTATAAAATAAATAGCTCATAGCGTGGATCTGCTATTTATTTATTTATTTTTTAATCGTGGAAAATGTGTGCAAATCTTTGAATGTGCGCATTATGTTTTAAAGTGAACATTTTTAACTCCGATCTGTGCTTCTGATATAGCAACATACTGTTAGGATTTAGAAAACATTTTTAGATTATGTATTTGGCCGCGGACCCCCATCTCTAAATATGTTGTTCCATGGACCCCCAGAAGCAAAGATTTTAGTTACAAATGTTGTTTAAAAAAATATGTAAATTCAAAGATTTTCACACATTTTCACAATTTTTCAAAAATAGCAGATCTACAAGCTGAGTGCCGCGCTACGAGCTTGTAGATCTGCTATTTTTGAATAGCCCAAAGGCATCTTAAAATGGCACACAGATGCGTTTCCCGGTCTTAAAGGGTTAATGCAGTGTAAACACAGATGCAGCGTGCTGAATGGAGAGCCAGGCTTGATGCTGCAGACACACCGTGGTTCCTCTTCCATTAGAAATGCACCACACACACACACACACACACACACACACACACACACACACACACCGTGGTTCCTCTTCCATTAGAAATGCACCACACACACACACACACACACACACACACACACAGCGGGTCAATCCATTGTTCCTTTTAACACAATGGATTTTTCCATCAATTAGCCGCCCGCGTCCCGCACGATGCCAGCCAGCAGCACGTATAACCTCTGTGCAAACACAGCCTTTCATGAAGACACAGCCGCAGTGATGGAGGAAAGTACTCACATGTGTTACTATAAGTAAAAATATCAATACCGCAATATAGAAATACTCTAATACAAGTAAAAGTCCGGTGTTCAAAATTTACTTGAGTAAAACAAAGTACCGAAAGTAAAAGTATTCTTAGTTTTCAGATGTATAAAAAATCTTTTGAAAATAGCAGATATACAAGCTCAAAATGCAACGCGTTGGGAGCTTGTAGATCGGATCGGATCAAATAGCTAAACTATATATAGATCTTGATTAAGTGATTAATATATATTTGGTAACGATAATCCAAACCTACAAAGTAACTAAAGTTTTCAAATATTTGTAGTGGAGTAAAAAGTACAATATTTACCTCTGAGATGTAGGGGAGTGGAAGTAAAAGTACTGAAAATTGGAAATACTCCCGTAAAGTAAAAATACCTCAAGTAGAGTACTTGAGTACATGTACTTTACACCACTGGTGAGTTACTTTACACCGCTGGCCACAGCACACATCTGCACCCTGCCTGCAGCGATGCACACTGGGCTACCTGGGCCATGTACTCTGCCCTGTCCACTGTGTGTGTGTGTGTGTGTGTGTGTGTGTTTGTTTGTTTGTTTGTTTTCGTGAATAGTTTTTTCGCGGCTAACCCTCCAATTAGAGTCACGCAAAGATCTTGCAGGAGCGTGCGGACCAGACCATCACGTGATATGCCAGATACCGTATAGCGCCCCCCAGAGGCATGTGTGGTCGTACTTTACTTTAGCTTGATATTATGAACACCTTTATCTGATGATTAAATGCAGAGGACGCCATTTGGACGACTGGTTATGTGCATTAACAGCCAAAGAAATCCAAAATGACACAGATGCGTTCCCGGATCGAATGGGTTAATCCATGTATACCAACTGCGCCATCCGGGCGCTAAAAAAAAAGGTGTAAAACGACTCACCAGGAAGCACATGAAGTCGAGCGCCAGCACGGTGGGCACCCCTCCGAAGGGCAGGCCCTGTAGCACCGTGCTGCGGATGCGGGCCGAGTAGCAGTAGTCTTTGGACTCATTGTTGGTGGAGCAGTTGTCCTGGCCCGCGCAGGACGGCCCGCCTCCATACATGATGTATTATCAAACCCGCGACGCGCTGCCTTGTGCTAGCCTGCTAGCGCCTCATCCTTATCGTCCCGGACACAACCTGCAGGAGAAGAACAACAAGAGGATTTCAGTGTCAATGAGGATGGGAAGATTAGGGATATTTTTATTTTTAATGATATAATTATAGTAAATGGTAAATGGTGCATTTATATAGTGCTTTTATCCAAAGCGCTTTACATAGATTGTGCATTACATTCACCCATTCACACACACACACATTCACACACACTTTCACACACACACATTCACACACCGATGGCGGAGGAAACCATGCAATGCACCAACCTGCTCACCGGCTCACTTATTACATATAATAATAATATTATATTACTTATTACTTGGAATCAAGAGTAATATATTATATTACATATTACTCCCCACCCGCAAAAAAAAGAGATGCACAACAACACAATCTGTTTAGCCAGCTCCTTTTAGAACTGAATCCATTTTTGGTTTATGTTAAAAAATAATAAGAGTCACCAATGAGATTATGAAAAAGTTTGAAAACTTCTGAAAAAAATAGTATTTTTACTTTTGGTACTTGAAGTACATCTTGCTACCAATACTTTTGTTGTTTGACATCAAAGCTGAAGACTTTTCTATTTGCTGCTGCTTGTTGATTCATTTCCTGTCTGTCTGTCTCGTGATGGAGGACGGGGAAACCTTGACTAAATACAAGTAACTCACTCAGACCTGATGTCTGCCGCACCCACACCCACACACACACATACACACAAACACACACACACACACACACACACACACACACACACACACACACAACTGGTGTCACCAACACTAATTCCTGTAGAGTGACATTCATCCACCCTCTGATGACCAACTTACAACCTTGTGACACACACACACACGCAACATGTGTGTGTGTGTGTGTGTGTGTGTGTGTGTGTGTGTGTGTGTGTGTGTGTGTGCGTGTGCGTGTGCGTGTGCGTGTGTGACTATAATTGTGAGGACATCAACCTTTTATGACAGAACTTCTATGAATGGAACATCCTGTCTGACCCAAAGCATTTCCTGTCAGACATACAGCTTATACACTGTAGCTCCAGACAACGTTCTTACATCAATGTTTTGGTCACAAAAGCTAACACAAACAGTAGTGGGAAAGGTACTCACATTAATAAAGTATCAATACCGCAATGTAGAAATTACTCTGTTTCAAGTAAGATTAAAGACTTAAAGTACCAAAAGTAGAAAGTAGAAAGTACCATTTCACAAGTTTTCAAATGTATAAAATGTTTGAAAATAGCAGATCTACAAGCTCACGATGCGTCGCTATGCAACGCATTGTGAGCTTGTAGATCGGCTATTTTCAAATGGCCAAAATGTATATAGGGTTGAAGTGGTTAGTGTATGTTTTGTAATAATAATCTACAACGTAACTACTGTAGTAACTAAAGTTTTCAAATAATTATAGTTGAGTAAAAGTACAACATTTGCCTCTGGGATGTATTGTATTGGAGTATTGGAGTAGAAGTAAAAGTACTGAAATCTGGAAATACTCTAGTAAATCAAAAAATAACCTCAAAATTGTACTTAAGTACAGTACTTGAGTAAATGTACTTAGTTACTTTACACCACTGAACACAAAGTATGTATAACTCTGACAGCTAGCTGTATGGACAGGAACACATGGCAGCTAGCTTAGGTCAGAGGTCAAGGTCACAGGTCACTATAGACACACGTTTACTTCTCCAAAATAACTACACACTGGATACACTGCCGGGTAAATGCAGTTATTATAATGATAACTATGTGCTTAGTTACTAATATTTTCCTCCACACACGCGGACAAAAACTCTGCCACCACAGTGTTGAATGCCCTGCCACCATCGTACATTAAAAGATGTGAATCATTGGTTTCTTTCCACACTGGCCTGCCTGAAAAAGCATGTCAGGAAACTACAAATGGATATTAACACATCGGGTGCCAAACACGGTTCAAAGCGTGTTTTCACAGAGTAGCGCTTTGGTGCCGAACACGGTTAAAACCGTGTTTTCAGTCTTTTTTTTTTTTCTTTTTTTTTTCCACACGGGGGGGGGGGGCTGGAGCAGCCCTGGAATCACCCATGAACACTCTAAGAAGTAAGGGACAGATGGATCACCGTGCCAAAAAATCTGGCTCCCATCCGCTTCCATTCTATCTCCTTGCTAAAAACCTCTGTATCTCCTTAACTTTTTACAGTGGGCAAAACGAGTCATTCTCGATGCGCGATCGCTCCCGCAATGGTGACTCGCGTGAGACATGTTGCTGTTCCAGGCTTTAGCCAGGAGCATCCATTGCTGTGCACGCATGCATCGTTTACGTGCGTGTGCTCGCCGTGGAGTCCACAGCTCTGAACAGCGCAGCGTTGCAGACGGTGAGATTTCTGGCACCGAACGTAAATCTGTTATTATAAAATTCTGGCACCCGATGTGTTAAAAGGGATGGTTCACCCAAAAAATGTATTTTTTTCTTTAGTCACTCCATGGAGACTTGAATTCATGGATATTTTTTAGTTTTTGTCGCATTCCTAAACCAATCATTTGATGACCAGCGGACCGGTTGGCAGCGGTTCCGGTAGGAGACACAAAGGAGACTCTTTGCGTCTCCTACCGGAACCGCTGCCTGTCATCAAATTACAAAAAAAAAAACGTTCTAAAAAAACTAAAGAATATCCATGAATTCAAAGTCTCCATGGGGTGACTAATCGATAGGATTTTTTTTTTGGGGTGGGGTGAACTAGTCCTTTAATTCCCATTGAAATGATGCCACTGTTTTTCCTTTTTCTCCTGTGTAAATATATTTGCATTTGATGATGACATGCATTAACGCGTCAATATTCTATGCTCCGCTGATGAATTGAATACAAAAGGACCACAATGGAAACAAAGTCCCCAGGACTTTTTCTACATGTTATCCTTTTGGTGTGAAATTGCACACCTGGGCAAATGCCCCACTTTCTCTCTCTAACGAGGCTCTTGGACTTTCCACTCAAGTGCCAATGACAGACGCATGTGTGTCATTTTAAGATTTCTTTAGCTATTCAAAAATAGCAGATCTACAAGCTCGTAGCGCGGCACTCGGTGCCGCGCTATGAGCTTGTAGATCTGCTTATTTTTTTGAAAAATCGTGAAAATGAGTGCAAATCTTCGAACTAATTCGAATAATAATTAACTAATTTGTAACTCAAATCTTTGCTTCTTGGGAGGTCCCTGGAACTAAATATTTTGAGATGGGGGTCCGCGGCGAAAATACATAACATTTTGTGGGGGTCCTTGACATAAAAATGTTTGAGAAACACTGATATTATAGCAACATAAGTTTAAAACAAAAGATTTTAGGATTTTAGAAGACATTAATGTAGAATCGATCTCAGGTCTTAATGGGTTAAAAGCTATCCTTCAGTACAGCAGACAGACAGACAGACAGGCAGGCAGACAGGCAGACAGACAGACAGGCAGGCAGACAGACAGACAGACAGACAGACAGACAGACAGGCAGGCAGGCAGACAGACAGGCAGGCAGACAGACAGACAGACAGGCAGACAGGCAGGCAGACAGACAGGCAGACAGGCAGGCAGGCAGACAGACAGGCAGGCAGACAGACAGACAGACAGACAGACAGACAGGCAGACAGGCAGGCAGACAGACAGGGTGGGGTGATGTTTGTCAGCCAACCTTCGGTGGTTTTAATTACATTACATTGAGACAAATCAGTAGCATTTCATTCAGCTGTTATCATATCATGACTGAGCAGGAATCAATGGCTTCTCTCTTGGCATCGATGCTGCATAGATATACTGCAGTCAGTGCTGAAAACTTTTTATGTTGGTTATTTATTTACCCGTAAATGAATGCCCTTCTTTGTCATAAAGGAGTGTCGTGCATAAAATAGTGAAAATAGCGGATCTACAAGCTCACAGTAAATCAGCTATAGTGAGAGTGGGTTTTCATAAATATTGAACTGATGAAAAGTATTAATAAGAGTGTGTGACTAAATAATAACTACATTGGATACTACATTTATTTTCCCTGAAATGTAACGATTTTAATAATAATAATATCTCAAATTTATTTAGCGCCTTTCTAAGTACCCATTACCAAAGACACTTTACATGGGGGAGAGGAGAAAACAACAAAAGAAAATCAATGTTATTAGGAAAACACACTAAGAAAAGGCTAAGACTATGAAATGAAACTTTTTGGGTTTCCACCAGTGATGTAAAGTAACTAAGTATATTTACTCAAGTACTTTACTTAAGTGCAATTTTGAGGTATTTCTACGTGCAATTTTGAGGTATTTCTACTTTACTGGAGTATTTCAAATGTTCTGTACTTTTACTTCTACTGCACTACCACACAAATATTGTACTTTTACTCCACTACAATTATTTGAAAACTTTAGTTACTAGTTACTTTGTAGATTTAGATTATTATTACAAAACATACATTAACCTCTTCAGCCCTATATACATTTAGCCGATCAACAAGCTCACAATGCGTCGTGATGCGACACATTGTGACTGAGCTTGTAGATCGTCTCTTTTCAAAAGATTTTTAGACATTTTAGACATTTGAAAACTTGTGAAATGGGACATACTGCATTATGAGTACTTTTGTACTTTAAGTATATTTTGAATACAATACTTTTACTCAAGTAAATGTTGAATTCCGGACTTTTCCTTTTAACAATTGAGCACTTTTCCCACCCCTGGTTTCCACCCCCAACAACAGTGATGATGTGATGAAAGTGAAATGTTCCTGAGTGAGTGGTGAGTTCAGTCTCTCTCTCGCTCTCTCTCTGTCTGTCTCTCTCTCTGATGGATGTGTGTCTGCAGTGAGGAGGAGGGAGGGACTGACTGGCGGGACAGACAGACAGACAGACAGACAGACAGACAGACAGACAGACGGCCTCTAAAAGCCACGCTGGCAGAACACCAGCAGCCATCGTTTTAAAAGCCTTTTCATCTAATGAAGTGCTTTGAGTTTGGCTGCTGGGATACGCTACGTGCTGTACCGCTATGTAGTCTCTCTGTCGGACTGGAAAACATTGTAATGTACCAACAAACACGGGGAGAATGGGGAAAATAGAAGAACCTGTTATTGTTATTATTAACATAAAAAGTGGGAATTATGGAGATGCAGGGTTTCTGACCCGACAGCAACGATATGCCTTGTGCTGTGAACTGATGATGACGCAGACACACAGACAGACACACAGACAGACAGACAGACAGACAGACAGACAGACAGACAGACAGACAGACAGACAGACAGACAGACAGACAGACAGACAGACAGACCACAATGGTTTCAAAGTGCAACTGGTATGTTCATCATAATGTGCACAGACACCAACTAAGTATATTTACTTAACTTTTGTGAATCACAAAACATGGCAGGTAACGTTGAAAGTGAGGAACCGGGCCATTTACCATAGAGATACATACAGTATTTTGGGTTGTCTTTAGATCCCATATTCTGAGAGGATATTGAGCCCTCATTGGCTAAAGGACCAGCCAATGAGGAAAAAGTCACACAAAACACTTCACTAGCCGGGGTGTAGATAGAGACCAGGTCTGCAACCTGGTAAAAAAGAGAAAATAGCCCATCTGCAAGGTAGCTTGTAGATCTGCTATTATCTGTGGAACCGAGTCAAACTAAATATAATGCCTCAACTCCTACAATTCCAAGTGCTTGTCAGGGTGGGTGGTCCCCCCGGTTCAAATTATTTTGAGGGGGGGTCGCGGCCTGAAAAGTTTGAGAACCACTGAGCCTACATTGCTTCAAGGAAATGTGATTTACACGACGACTGGGGTGGTTTACCAGTAGGCTAATAATGCCTGTGGAATCGCCGTTAACTTGCCTTTCTGTGTGTGTGTGTGTGTGTGTGCGTGTGCATGCGCGTGTGTGCGTGTGTGTGTGTGTGTGTGTCCTTCTAGTCCCCTGGTTGCCTCTCACACCATCACACAGTAGGGGCTGTCACTCACTATCATGACATTAGAACACAGTGTCATATAGTAGTTGCCATTGATGATTTGTAAACAAACATTGATGATTTGTAAACAAACATTGCGTCGGGCAGATTCGACAAATACCTGGTAAATTGATCATACAAAGTCTATTACTGAAATATACAAAGACATGTTTTGACAATGTCTGACCGCTACCAATAATCAAAATAAATAATCTACTATGGCCAAAATAGATCATATACTTAAAGGACCACTTCACCCATTTTCAACCTATCTTTGTATAGATCATAGAGCTCATAGCTCATGAGCTATAGGCTATGGCGCTCATAGCGCTATGAGCTTGTACAGTATATGTGCTATTTTTGGAAAAAAAATTGGAAAATGTGTGCACGTCATTGAATATATATATATTTTTAAAGCAAACATTTTTAACTCAAATCTTTGCTTCTCGGGGTCCCTGGAACAACATGTTTTGAGATGGGGGTCCGCGGCCAAAATACATATCATTTTGGGGGTCCTTGACGTGAAAAGGTTTTGAACACACCACTGCACCAACATAAGTGTTTCTCAGAAAACTTTTTTCTTTTATCAGCCTCAGATCTTAACCCATTAATACCTGAGGCCGATTCTCAATCACAACAGTTTTCTGAAAAACATATGTTTCTATATCAGTGGTGCTAAATTTTTTCATGTCAAGGACCCCCAAAATGATATGTATTTTGGCCGCGGACCCCCATCTCAAAATATGTTGTTCCAGGGACCCCCCAGAAGCAAAGATTTGAGTTAAAAATGTTTGCGTTAAAAGAATATATATTCAAAGATGTGCACACATTTTCACGATTTTTCGAAAATAGCAGATCTACAAGCTCGTAGTGCGGTACTCGGTGCCGCGCTACTTGTAGATCTGCTATTTTTGAATAGCCAATGTGTAAAATAATGCTTTTTAGCTCAAATCAAAAAGTGACATAGATGCGTTCCAGGTCTTTCTAAAAAGATTTTGTAACCCTTTTTTCACCCGGTGCCAATTTGCTAAGTGATCCTGGGCACTACACTCCCCCCACCAGCCTAGGGAGGCCAGGGCCGAGCTCATGCCTCCTTCAATGCATGAGCGCCACCGTGCCCCAAAACCTTGTTCCAGGTCTTAATGGGTTAATGGGTTAAACCCTATTATTAGTGAAAACGGCTCAGAGTCCGTGTGGATCCCAGAATACAAGGCAGTGGCATTAATAATAATAAGTGAAGTTGTTCCCTAGGGAGGGCTCTGCACGGCGTGGCTGCTCAGTGCTGCTCAGGATGGGTCAAGTGCAGAGGACACTTCTACCCCTGAGGGGACATTAAAAGTAGAGCTAAATAAATCAAATCTACAGACCGTTGCTGTTCGGGCAGAAACCTCTTATCTCCAGTGGTGGAAAAAAAGTACTCGCATGTTTTTACTTCAGTAATTGAAGGACTCCGTTAGAAGTGAAAGTCCGGAATTCAAAATTTACTTGAGTAAAAGTACAAACGTATTGAAAAGAAAGTACTAAAATGTTTGAACATTGAAAATAGCAGATCTACAAGCTCACAACGCGTCGCGATGCGACGCGTTGTGAGCTTGTAGATCTGCTATTTTCAAATAGCCTAGGTATAAAATATGGCTAAAGTGGTTAATGTATGTTTTATAATGTAATAATTTATATCTGCAAAGTAACTAGTAACTAAAGTGTTCAAATAATTGTAGTCGAGTAAAAGTACAATATTTGCCTCATGAGATGTAGTGGAGTAGAAGTAAAAGTATAGACAATTGGAAATACTCCAGTATAAAGTAAAAGTACCTCAAAATTGTACTTAAGTACAGTACTTGAGTACATGTACTTTAGTTACTTTACACCACTGAATACCACCACTTTTACTGAAAAGCATCCCATGTTCTGGAGTTCTGGGAGCCTTGAGTAAAATAAATGATAACTACACAACCCATACATATGATCGGGACAAACGCATGCGGTTGTTTATGTTTCGTCACACAACGGTGTCTCGCACCGAACATACAGTAGAAGATCTACAAGCGCACAACAGCGTCAAGGCAGCGACGCGCTGTGGGCTTGTAGATCAGCCGTTATTATGTTTGGGTGGGACTCTGTAGCCAGTGATTGTGGGCCAATAGGCCGGCATTCAGATGATAAGACAAGCCAGTCAATGTCTACTAACAAATAAAAACTACTAGAACTATAAGAACTAATAAGACGAGGCATTTTATGCTTGGCTGCGCGTGGGTGTCGTGCTGGAAAAAAAGCCGACATAGCCTGCCAAAATAAACTTGAGTCAACTAAATCAACCGTAGATTTAGTCAACTAAAATCTTATGATATTAAAGGACAACTTAGTTTTTTTACAACCAAGGTTTATGTTTTAGCTTGTCATTAAAGTAAATAAAATATGAGTGTTAAATTATTTTCATTTACTGCTTTCTATAGTTTTAGCAATTTTTGCGATCTTTTTTACAGTGGGCGGGGGCATTTGGGCAGGTGGCTAAATATGTCTTTTTTTACACAATAACCCGGCGATTTCTTTATTATTATTTACAGTAGCTCTTCTAGCCCCCAATAACTCACATCTGGCCATCAAAGACCACAGGACCTTTTTTATTGTGTAAAAAAAGACGTATTTAGCCACCTGCCCGAATGCCCCCGCATAGAAAGCAGTAAATGAAAGAAAATTAACACTCATCTTTTATTTACTTTAATTACAAGCTAAAATATAAACCTTGGTTGTAAAAAAAACGAAGTTGTCCTTTAAGTCAGCTAAAACTAAACTAAAATGACAAAGATGACAAAAACATGAATATAAAATATGGAATTGTATTCACAAAGACTATGACTAAAACAAAATCAAAATGAACACTGCCAATGGAAGACAGAAACTGACGGCCGACTCTTGTGGTTGCGTGACACAGGCCATGACATGCAAAAAAATAAAACGAAGTTGAACTGGTTTCAACTTTTCTCAGCGCTGCAATGACGCAATGAAGTGTCAATCAACTATAATATGTTTTTGTTTCACCACTTCCACTCCCCCACTGTTGAACAGGATCCCCAGTGTTGAACAGGGTCTGTAACTCTGAGAGTGGTTACTAGCACCTCATGGTTAGCACTATGAGGTTAGCACTATGTGGTTAGCACTAGGTTAGCACTAGGTTAGCACCTCATGGTTAACACTATGAGGTTAGCACTATGTGGTTAGCACTAGGTTAGCACTACATGGTTAGCACTATGAGGTTAGCACTATGGTTGGACCACCATTACTCTGAGAGTGTACAAATGGAACCGAATGGACCCGTACGGGTCCATTCGGTTCCATTTGTACACTCTCAGAGTTAAGGTGGTCCTTGACATTAGAAAGCCTTAACCAGCCTCTGACACAGCGTAGATAAAAACCGGTTCCAGAAAACGGTTCCAAATGTGATGGAACCGATTCCGGTTCCTCAATGTTGGAGCCGGTTCCTCCGGGTCCTCTGGCTCCGGGTCACAACCCATACCTGCCTGCCACACACTTATGATGGATTACTTTACGTTATGTCTCAGCTGCATGCGAGACTAATTTGCACAAATGCCCTAAAAAGGGATAGTTCAGCCCCAAAATGACTTTTTTTCTATCGATTTGTCAACCAATAAAGACATGAATTCATGTATATATATATATATATATATATATATTATTTTTTTTATTGCATTCCTAAGCCAATAATTTGATGACCGGCAGCGGTTCCGGTAGGAGACACAAAGAGTCTCCTTTGTATCTCCTACTGGAACCGCTCCCTACCGGTCCACTGGTCATCAAATTATTGGCTTAGGAATGCGACAAAAACAAACTCCTTGCAACTTGGCAGTTGCAAGGAGTTGCATTGGTGTGGACTGGCCTTAAAACTGTTTTGTTGCAAGCAGTTGCGACTATAGTTGCGACGGTGTGGTCAGGCCTTTATATGTTCTGTATCAGTTACTGTTCTAATGCTGCAACATATGAACACATCAGCATCTGCTGCTGTTTTTCACCTCATGTACCTGTTACTATTATATCGTCGCTGTCGAGCAGAAACCAGCTATCTCCATTTTTCGACTTTTGAAAAAATATAAATCAGTGCTATTGAACACCCTTTACGTCTGTGTGTGGGTTTTTACACAATTTGAACCAATGAAAAGTATTAAAAAAGCACTTCTGACTAAACCAAAAAAACTCCATTGGATCCTCAAACTGTCGCGAAAAAAAACACCTAAACCCCAACTTGTGGAGTTAGAATGACTAAGTCAGATGGAAAGAAATCTCCACATTAATGGTCAAAAACCTCCTAGCTCCACTTGAGCTGTAATTGGGTAAAGTGATGATAACATACTGTAAGCACATTCAAGTATCTAACAATGTACAAAGTCACCATACCAACTTTGATGAGGCAGTATTGTGTCGTTCTAAAAACATGTTTTTTTTTCCTGAAAAGTTAATGTTTTGGACATGTTTCTGCCCCACAGCATATATGTTTATATCAGGATTTGAACTGTTTTTATCGTTGTTTCCCTTGCTCTTCTTTCTATGTCCGTTCTTCTTGCCTTTCCCTGAAATCTAAATGATGGAGCTAGTACGAGAAAAAAAAAGAGTTCAACCCACTTGTTTCCACCTGTAAAGCTGTGATGAGAAAATAAAAGCCATTCTGATTCTCACTGCCCTTCTCTCTCTCTCTGCTCACAATTCCTGCTCCATTCCGTAAATGAAGAACTCATTGCTGTTGTTAAACCAGTTCCCTGTGCTATAAACCAGGGGGTCTTCAACAAGGGGTCCGGGACCCCTAGGGGTTCTTCAGAGTTACTACACGGGGGCCGCCAAATCTTTGTGTGGTAGAATATTTGTTTTTACATTGACCACTTGAACCCTAGCATCCCTATTCTGAGGGGAACATTAGCCCGAAAATAGCAGACCTACAAGCTCACAACACCTCGCGCTGCGAGGCGTTGTGAGCTTGTAGATCGGCTATTTTCGGCAAAGTGGTTTGCTATAGAGGGGAAAAAGGAGCAACCCAAGTACGGAGCCAAAGGTCAAGTTCATCAAGTATTGGCGGTTTAAGTGGATAAATGTCTGAAAATACACATTCAAGGAGGAGTTCACCCAAAAAATTACTTATTTTCTATCAATTGCACACCCTATGAAGCCTTGAATCCATGGATTCTTTTTTGTTTTTGTGGCATTCCTAAGCTAATAATTTGATTCCCGTCTCCTACCGGCTAATGTATCCGGTAGGGGACACAAAGTAGATTATTTGTGTCTCCTACCGGAAATACACACGGTCATCAAATTATTGTCTTAGGGATGCCACATAAACAAAAATAAATCCATGAAATCAAGGCTTCATGGGGTGTGTAATTGATAGAAAATAAGTATATTTTTTGGGTGAACTCCTCCTTTAACATGAATGCAACATACAGTGATGACAGTGCTGTCAAACAAGTCTATGAAGCTATCTATGAAATCTATGAGAAAGTTTAATCTGCAACACATTTTTATACAGTATATGTATGGGGGGTCCCTGCTTTATCTCTCTCTTTCTCAGCTAAGGGGTCCGTGAGCTGAAAAACATTGAAGGCCCCTGATTTAAACCTTTACATTTTGGCAGCGTAGATTGAACACTATATAACGACTTTTTGGCTGTCGAGGCACGTTAACCACTGTGTCCGTGTACCACCGCCCCCTCTTTTGTCTAGGATGACACTGAATTATTCATGTTAAATGTAAATGAGTTCATGTAAATGACAGGACATCATGTGCGGGCACATGCATATTTATCACGTATAGTCAGTTTTCATTTGCTTGGGTGAGGATACTATAAAATGAACGACGATAGCTATCAGCCTGAATAAGACAAAAAGAAAGAAAGTGGGACAGAGACATAAATCGACCAACCACAGAGTAGGGATGTGTAAAAGTGCCCAAAATGAAATTTCGATTACTATATTTCTATTAATAACAACTATTCGAATATTCGACCTGTGCATCTTATTGTAACTAAACCATTAAAGACGTGGTGAAATGAAAAACATGTTTTTCACACTTTTACACACTTTCTTTGTGTATTTTTTGTATCAAAAGTAAATTTTATTACTATCTGTAAACGCAATAGAGAATAAATAAATATTACAGCTATACTAGGTATCCTCTAAAATGTAGTATATGGGCAGGATGACAGGATGACAATATAGTCTTTGCAACAGATTTTTTTTCATCCATTGTTTTTTTATGTATACATAAAACTATATATTTATTATAATATTTTTTTAATCTCGATTATTCTGACCCATCCCTACCAAAGAGCTCCTTAAACCAACCACGGACCAACCACGTTCTTACAACCCAACCAAGCAGGAGCATAGCTGAGATTTATCTGTCAATTTATGTCCTAAAATACTGAAAATAGCAGATGTGCTATTAATGTAGAGCAAAAACTGAAAAGTCACTGTAGCCCTGAGGAACTCCAAACAAACAAGTATACCGTTTAAGTGGTTATAACCACTTAAAATGAAATATCTTCGCTGAAGATAGTTGATCTACAAGCGTGTAGATCGGTTATTTTCAGAATTGAGATGCTGGGGTTTAAGTGTTTAATTCTTAAGAGACACCAAAATGTATCTTTTGCCTCTAGAGCTGGAAAGTCTGGGGACCCCCTGATTCAGAGCGTCCGTCCACGGAATGAATGACGTAAGACGGTGATCACTCACACGAGAACAGACGACATGGGACAATGACCAATGGCCGGGTCATCGTGCACGAGGATGTCATTTTAAATATATTTCACACATACTATAGGTTACAAAACTCAAACAGAGGAGAAGAAGCGCAAACCAATATTAATACATATGTTACGAAACATACAAACGTTTGCTGAAAACAAATAGTGTGTTATCTTCCTCTCTCTCTCTCTCTCTGTCTGTCTCTTGACCATCGTTCTCTCTCTCCATCTGTTTCCTTTTCCATCTCCCACTGCCTTGTCATCTCTCTCCACCCTTTCCTGTGTCCACCATGACGTTCCCTTCCTCTGTCTCTCTCTGTCTCCTTTTCTCTTTCCATCTCTCAATCCTGCCATCTCTCTCCGTGTGTGTGTGTGTGTGTGTGTGTGTGTGTGTGTGTGTGTGTGTGTGTGTGTGTGTGTGTGTGTGTGTGTGTGTACAGTTGCACTGTACTGGGATCAGTGTTGACTTGACAGAGTGCAGAGGAACTCATGAGTCATCAGAGGACACAGACACACAACACTGTAACTACAACAATACACAACACAACACACAACACAGACACCCCACAATCACATTACTGTAGGTAACACAACACATGCACAATTTACACTGTTGGCATTTAGCAGACCATCTTTATCCAGAGTGACTTACAGTAAGCAAGGTAAACACATACATCAAATGCAGAGAGACAGTGTAGTGCCTCAGTGAACTAGGATCACAGGTAAACCAAGGACCAAGCATCTGTCTAAAAACAATATGATATAATAATCTGTACAGTGAAACTATAGGACACCAGGTAAACAATGAACCTGTAGCATCTGTTAAGTTTAAATTACCTGCTGTCTAAAACACCCCAGAACCACATCAGTGTGCAACACTACATGGTCATAGCTGAATGGGTATAGAGAGAGAGGCCGCCTGGGAAACAGAAGGTCTCAGGTTCGAGTCCCCGGAAATGTTCTGCCCGAGCGCCTCCAGGCGCGAGTGCCCGCGACGACCGGCCGATGGTCTGCTAGTCGACTAAGCGCCGTCCGAGTTATGTACCGATAGGCACAGAATCGTAAATGATGTTGTGGGGACTGCGTTTGCCCCAACTGCCAGTCAGTGCACTAACATAGCTCGCGTCGCCAGGCTCTCTCCCCACCCGCCCCCCCCGCCCCCTTGCGCTTAAACTACATGCAAAAAGGCTGTTCGCAGCCTTGACGACTATGCAGTCTTACGCAAAAGGTTAAAATGTCATTTAGAATGCATGTTATTTAGACCTAGATATACTAGGTTCATTGACCTGGCATCCTATAGCTTGCATAGTTTCAATGTAAAGATGATTTATTTTTTGTTATTATACTGACAGCTGATAGGTTCTTGGTTTATACTGTCTTTATGCATTTGATGTATTACCTTGAATTTAACGTGTAAGTCGCTCTGGACAAAGAGCGTGTGCTAAATGCCTACATTGCAAATTGCAATGTGCCGAGGTGTCACCGAACAAGAAACTTTAACCCCTAGCTGCCCACTGCGCTCCCTAGAGAGAAGCACTCAGCTGGGTGAAACTGAAAACAGAATGTTCCCCCGTGGGATGAAATGGGTTTAATTACTATTAACACATAATGCAACAACATAATCACTACTACACTCACATATACAACCTATACTGACTTCAACAATCAAATACACATCTTGTCCTGTCTTCAAGTATGGAAGTACACATCCTGTACTGACTTAAAGGTAGGGTAAGTGATATTTGTTTTTGGTTCAAACAAAAGGTTTTTAGTTTTTTTGTTAAAAGGTTAGAGTGCTATATTCTGTTAGTAATCGTTGACATAGATTGTTTGTTTAGTAACAGGGGTCTCACCGTCTCTCCAGCGCTTTCACTTTTTTATCCTGTATGAGTTATCTTTCCTGATTGGATGAAATTGGTATACCGACCTGAAAATAAATGTTCTAGGCTTTTAATAAAGAGCTGGAGAGACAGGGAGAGACTCCTGTTACTGAACTAACACTCTACACAGCAATTATTAATATCACAATATAGAGCAATTGAACATTTATTTTAACAAAAAATATCACTTCTCCTACCTTTAAACTATGAAGGTACACAGTCTGTACTGCCTAACTGTACAACTTGTACAGTTTTTCACTATAAAGAGAAGAAGTTACAGTCTGAAAATAGGTTCTTTAATGATGGGAAACATTAGTGTTTCCTTACAACACACAGGACACCGATCCTTTAAAAGACAACTACTGTTACGACATTATCGACATATTTTGGCTTCCTATGAAAGTTATGAGTCATCTTAAGACCTTCTGTTTGTAAAAGAATAATTCAGCTTTCAAAGATAGATTTCCCCGGTCATTGTCAAACATTGAACGGTGAAATTCGACTACAGCTAGATTCTAAAAATGGATGCATGGTGTTTGGACACTTAAAACTAAATCCTCTATTTGCTGCCACAGTACACAGTAAAATACTCTCAGAGAGTGTACAACAAAATTAAACCAAATGGACCCGTAAGGGTCTTGGTAGAGGTTTGGGTTGTGTAATTCAGTGGTCCCCATATTTTATATGTTGGCTATCTGCTATTTTTCTTTTACATTTTCGAAAAATCTTTTCTTTTTTAACACACATCTTATTTTCTGGGGGTCTCCCTGGCACAACACTTTTTCAGATGGGGGTCCGCGGGCAAATCTATATCAATTTGGGGGTCTATGGCACGAAAAGGTTTGATAACGACTGGTGTAGTTAAAGCCCACACAGTGGAATCATGACCCAAACATTTAAAATGTATTGGCTGCCACAGTAGAGCTTCAAACGGCTCTTAATCAGTCTGATCTTTGGAGCATGATCTAGTGTGCCGACTGGACTTTATTGTTTTTTTTTACTTCTGTCCTGCACCTGGTACTTTATTGAGTTGGATGTGCATGCTTTCATGTTTGTTTGTTTGGGCTGTGTGTGTAGTTACCTTGTTGTCATGATCAAACTGAATAATCTAATATAGTCTCCTCTCCTCATTGACTTACATTGCACGGGTGAAGCTCTCAGAGTCACTCTTTTAGCACATGAATGGACACAAACAAAAGCAGATTCTTATTTATTTATCTTTAAAGAAAAATGACAACTTTGTGTTGATTTTACTATAATGAAGATCGGGATCAGCGGATCCACAGATCCAGTCCTAATACAAATAGCTAAATCAACATGAAGTTGGCCATTTTTTACCGGATAGAATCAGCTTTGTTTTGAATTTGTGTATGTGGTAAAAGAGTGACTTTGAGAGCCGTTTCACTGTGCAGATGTAAGTCAATGAATGAGGCAACTATCTTGGGTTTTCCATTTCTGATCACCAGTCTGCATCTATTTAAGACATGATGTCACCAATATGTGGAGTTACATCATGACATGGAAACACAACCTAAACCTCTACCAAAGTGTCATTGTGTTTTAACCCAGTGGTTCTCAACCAGTGGTCCTTGAGGGGGTTCCAGGCGGTCCCCAGCTAAATGATGGAGAGTTGGGAACCAAAATGGACCCTTATAGATCTTTTAACTCTTGAGAGCGTAAAAAGTCTTGGGTCTGAGAGTCTAAATCTCATCAAACGGTGGTTCCGCGGCTCAAATGCCCAATAAATAATGGACCTTGATATGAAAAGAGTTGAACACCCACTGCTTTAACCCATTTAGACCATTTAGAAGCTGTGTTCCAATGGATCCAATGCAGCCATTATTTAGTCACAAGCTGTTGTTAATGCCTTTCATTCGGTTATAAACCTTACAGACAGAAAACCACTTTCACTTCAATTTTTCAAAACAGCAAAAGACCCGTTGTGAGCTTGTAGATCTGTATTTTTGCTATCTTTGTGTGACACTGTAGTATTCAGAGGTGAGTCAGGTGACATACATTCAGCCATCACACACACACACACACACACACACACACACACACACACACACACACACACACACACACACACACACACACACACACACACACACACACACACACACACACACACACACACACGTCTGTAAAACTGCTGCAGTGTACAGTCATTCGCCATTAACACACAAAGGCAGTCAATATGAAATAGACACATGTATAGATCTTCACATAACTCTATCTCTGAGTGTGTGTGTGCGTGTGCGTGTGCGTGTGCGTGTGCGTGTGTGTGTGTGTGTGTGCGTGCGTGTGTGTGTGTAAACCAGATGGTTCTGCCAGGGTGAAATCATTAGCTCTACACGTATGAGTTATTTTATTAATAATACTTGGAGTAATACTATGTATCTTTGCATTTTGCAGTGTTTTTAACGACACTTCTGGTAGTCTATGTGCTCATTATTACAGCAGCTGTTCACAGCTTGTTTTTGTTGCTGGCTTTGCAACATTTATGGAAACATGTTAAATTAAAGAAATAATATATATTTCTGGTTCCAAAGCACTGTGGGCTCATTATTACCAGCTTATATTTACAGTACTCGTTACTTTTAAGTCAATTTACTTTAATTACTTTTGACTTTTACTGTTTATTCAACATACAACAGCCCAGGTAAAACACATCATGTTTAAGCTATCAATAGGCTACACTTTGATGAAGTTGAGCTGTAGCTGTTTTCCTTAGTATCAATACTGCAATGTAGATATACTCTGTAAAGTAGTAAAAGTAAAAGTACGGAATCAAAAATGTACTTGAGTAAAAGTACAAAAGTATTGGTATCAAAATGTACTTAAAAGTCCAAGAGTAAAAGTACTCGTTATGCAGAATGTCCTGTTTCACAAATTATCATAATGTCTAAAATGTCTAAAGATCCTTTGAAAATAGCAGATCTACAAGCTCTCGCGACACGTTGAGAGCTTGTAGATCGTCTATTTTCAAATAGCCATCGTTTAAATAGCGCTGAAATGGTTAATGTATGTTGTACATTAATCAGTAATAGTAATCTAAATCTACAAAGTAACTAGCAACTAAAGTTTTTTCTTCAATTTATCTTCAACCGCCTACATTTTCTGCAATAAACAAAAGCTTCCTCAGATGGAGTGGCGTGCGCAGTGTGCACGATGTAAGAAAATAGCTGATCTATAAGATAGTAGCTTGTAGATCAGCTATAAAATAACAGTATGCGCTGTGCGACATGGCCCGCAACCAAGTATCTAACTATAAATAAGGCGTAACTATGAAAGCTGTGGCATGACTTATGGAATGGATTATGGGGAGAGAGAGAAGGTTGAACAGCCTCATTCATATTCATTCATTGTACTGTATGGAGTTTAAACAGGGTAAAGGGACGTTGTAACTCTTATTCCCTGCCTATAAGGAAGGGAGGGGGGAGTTAAGACTGTCCTGAACTGCACTGCGCTGTTGGCTGAAGTCTGAGGACTTGTAACCCCTCTCTCTCGGTCGCTGCAACGCAGATTTATTCTCCACATTATTCGAGACTATTCTAAACCAGTGGTTTTCAAACTTTTTCATGCCAAGGACCCCTAAATTGATATACATTTGGCCGTGGACCCCCATCTGAAAAAGCGTTAAAGATTTGTGTTAAAAAATGCTAAATTCTACAAAATTCTTCAAACACTTTCAAGATTGTTCAAAAATAGCAGATCTACAAGCTCACAGTGCGGCACAAAGTGACGCGCTGTGAAAATGTATTAACACCTTTTGCTGGGGACCCCCTCAAGGACCACTGGTGGTCCCCGGAACACTGGTTGAGAAACACTGTTCTAAACAATGACAACACACTATTGACGCTATAATCACACCATAAACACAATACGTCTCAACCTGCGATTCCACCAAGCCTCGTGAACATTTGAGTTACTTTTGGGGAAATGTAACTGTAATATTTATTTTCAAAACGTTAGTAATTGAACTAGTAATTTGTTATATTACTTGTTACTTGAAAACACTAATAACATTACAAGTAACGTGTTACTAGCTCATTTCTGTTCAACACTGCCTGTGAGTGTAGGCAGACACTGACAGACATGTGCAACAAATAATAGTATTTAGAGAAGTGGGTCGTACAACACATGTAGTGTGTAGGAGGTGAAGAATTATATAAAAAATGACCTTCTTTTTGTTTTACAATTTACATGGCATCACTTTAATAAACGCTATACATAACTTATATAACTACTACTTCTGTACACAGAGACAAGTCCAGATACTAGAGAGCATTGATAATATGTTGTTGTCGTGTCCATCTGTCTCCCGTTGATAAAGAACGTTGTGAGGTACAGCGTGCGCGCTTGTGTGTGTGTGTGTGTGTGTGCGCGCGCGTGTGTATTACATGGTTATGTACATTATATAGTGTAGGACCATATGTCCCCACAAGCATAGTAGAATATGACAAATAGACGTTGTGAAGACCATTTTCTTGGTCCTCACAAGAAAAATGGCTGTTTTATGGTTAAAAAAAGATTGTTATAGATACGTTTATGATTAGGAAATGTTTCAGGTTGGGGTCAGGGTTAGACATTTAGAGGTTAGATTTAGGGGTTAGGGTTAGAATTATGCATGGTTACACTTAGTTTCGCACTAGTTTTGTGCACCGAAAAATTGCCGATCTACAAGCTCACAACGCGTCGCAGCACGACGCGTTGTGAGCTTGTAGATCTTGTATATCTTTTAGATCTGCTACTTTTAGGTTTTACATTAGGGTTAAAAAAATTATGTTCATAGAACTGTTGTCCTAAAACATTGATGTCCTCATAATATAGCAACACAAACGTGTGAACGCGTGTGTGTGTGTGTGTGTGTGTGTGTGTGCCTGTGTGTGTGCGCCTGTGTGTGTGACGGAGGTCATATCAGTCTCAAACACACACAGCGGCCAGGACTTCCATACCACGAGGACTTATCAGGTCAGACCACACACACACACACACACACACACACACACACACACACACACACACACACACACACACACACACACACACACACACACACACACACACACACACACACACACACACACACACACACACACACACACACACACACACACACACACACACACACACACACACACACGTTCTAGTTCTAGTTCAAGCTCTGCATTGTGATAGTAATCACCGCTATAGAGTGTTTGTTCAGTTAACGAGGGGTTACATTTTCAGGTGGGTTACATATTTCATCCAATCAAGAGAGAGCCTAGCTCACGCCAAGATCATTTATTGGCTTGGGTTACAGTTTTGTCTGCATAAGCATTGATTTGTTTGATTCATCACTTTAAATGTCACTTGTTTATCCTGTGTGAGTTCTCTCTGCTGATTGCATGAAATTGGTATCCAGCAATGATTATTATCAGAATATAGAGCTATTTAAAACTTTGTTTAACAAAACATAATTATCTTAGAGTACCTTTAACAAACAAGAAAACTCACTTTTATAAGCCTAAATTAACTTGATCATGTTCAAGAACTCACAGTGAATTACAGTCACATTCTGTCTCAGTAAATAAGGTTCTCAGGCTAATTAATTACAGCTTTCAAACCATGGTCCCTAAAGTATATGGACTCAATCACTTACAACAACTTACAGTGTCATAATTTAGAACAGTGGTTCTCAAACTTTTTTCATGTCAAGGACCCCCAAATTAACATGTATTTGTCCGCAGACCACCGTCATAACACATTTTGTGCCAGGGACCCCCATACAAGATTTGTGTTGTTAAAATGTTTCAAAAAATACTCTTTTCTGTTAAATAAAGAGCCTGAGAGACATGGAGACTCCTGTTACTGAACAAACACTCTATAGCAATGACTACTATCAGAAAATAGAGCTGTTTAACACTTATTTTAACCAAAGAAAATCACGTACCCTACCTTTAACTAACCCCCCCTCAGACCCCACTTTGAGAAGCACAGATCTAGCAGACTCTAGTTATCCAGAGTGACTTACAGATGGCATTACAACCTAGTAAACAAACGACAAGGACACACTTTGCACCGAGGGTGCAAAGAAAAACAATGATGTGCTACAAAGTCACCAGGATACCAGGTAAACATCAAAGCTACTGTAACATCTGTCTAAACAACTACATAACATCCTGAGCAGTCAGCACGCAGCTGGAGAACACAAACAATGTGGCTGTGTGTCAGAAATCACTCCCTACTCAGTACTCACCAGTGGTGGAAGAAGTACTCGCATGTTCTACTTGAGTAAAAGTATCGATACTGCAATGTAGACATGCTCTGTTACGAGTAAAAGTCTGGAATTCAAAATTTAACTTGAGTAAAAGTATGAAAGTATTGGTATCAAAATGTACTTAAAGTACCAAAAGTAAAAGCAGAATGTCCCGTTTCACAAGTTATCAAATGTCTAAAATGTATTGAAATCCTTTGAAAATAGCAGATCTACAATCTCACAGAGAGCTTGTAGTTGTTTCCGATAACCGATATCGGAAAAACTTTAAAATAGGGCTGAAGTGGTTAATGTATGTTTTGTAATAATAAGAAAAAGTTTGAGAACCACTGCTGTAAATGACATATCATAAATTACAATTACATGCACCTGACTGGCATACTCGCCATTACCGATACCAGCATTGTAGGGAGCATCGGCAGTTTTTCCGATATCGGTTATCGGAAACAACTCTACTACCAGGGGGTCCCTGAGGGGATTCCATGCCGTTCCCTGGAGTATAGTGAGTGTGACTTTTTATTAGCTGCCTGATCATTATTAGCTGGGTGGGTTAACTAACCAATAAATCACATTAAAATCAATAATGATTAGTATTGGTCGTGCGGGTAATCAATAAATCCTGTCACGCTAGCTAACCGTTTTAACTGTTGCCTCATCAGCACTCTGAAACGTGTCACCGATCGATCAATCCCATTGGCTGGCTGGAACGACCCCAGGGGGGTCTAGATACAAGGCCACCTACTGTATGTGTTTTTTTTCTCTCTACAACATCTACAAGCTCACAACACGTCACGACGCAACGTGTTGTGAGCTTGTAGATCGGCTATTTTCGCTGTATGTTCAGCCCCAGAAAAAGGACACTAGGATTCAACTGTTTAACCATAGTGCTAGAATCAGGTATAAATCAGTGTTTCTCAACTTTTTCAGGCCACAACGGCCCAAAATAATCATATTTGAACGCTGACAAGCACTTGGAACTGAGTCGAGGCATAACATTTTGTTAAAACTCGGTTCCATTCCATTGCGAAAATATTAACAGATCTAAATGCTCACAATTGTGAGGCGTTGTGAGTATGTAGATCTGCTATTTTCACAATGTTTGCCTCTAATATTTGACAATTTGGCCAATGTTACATTTATAAAGGTCTTAAAAGTCCTTAAACAGACACTTTATGAATGTGCAGATACCCTGTATACACTGATACTGTATGTCGGTTTGTTTACTGTTGAAACCAATGTTGCACATTAAGCTAATCATCATCAATTTGGGGACCGACCCACACTTTGAGAACCACTGATATAGTCCATATTCTTCCTAACGTCAGACACCACACTATAATCCTCATTTACTTTAAGGAAGACATGGTTTTCCATCCTCAAACTGATGCTGTGATGGCAGCTCTGCTGACGCTGCTGTATTCAAAGTGCCACCTATGTTTACATTGACATGTCTGATATGCTGCTACTGTATGATGTCTCACCTGCACGTGAGACTATATGCCACACATGGGCAACATACGGACCCGGCCCTTTGACCATTTCAATCTGGCCCGCCAAGTCATAAAAAAAAAAACTGCCCCCCCCTAAAAATAAATTCAAAAATCTACATTTTAAAAGGCTGCCATATGTTACTGGTTTTGAGAGCAATTAATTTCACTCCAATTAATAGTAATCAATATTTGCCATTTGAGTACATACCTGCATTCCTCCATCCGTATGTACTCAAATGTTTTGTTTATAATGTAACAGTGAAACAGTCTGCCGAGTCCATATATAATGAATTCAATGTGAATGCAATATTAGATAAGATGAGTGAGATACGGCATTGACGTGGATTGTTATGTAATATTTTCATTGTAATCTCGTACAGAGTACACCAGAGTGATACAAAAAGAAAGAGAAAGATCAACATTTTGTTGATGATCATTCTTGTTGTGAAAGCAAGGACCTTATTCTAAAGTAGTCTGGCATGTCTACCAAATTCATGCAGTTTTAACATCATTCAGCGCTATGTGTTTCAAGTTTAAATTCAATTGTACAATGTATGGCCCTTCACTCATTTTATCGAAGTCAGTATGGCCCTCTGGAAATAAATGCTACTGTACCCACCCCTTCTATATGCACACATATCTATGTTCTAAGATCTATTACTGTTCTATTGCTGCACCTTATGTGCAGATCTGCTACTACTGTTTATTACACGTCTTGGTTGAATGCTTGATTCTGATTGGTCAATCAATGAATTCATCGGTCTGTTACTTTTGAACAATGACCCCTGAACTCAATAACAGGCTAATCAAAGGGCTCAGAGCAGCTGGCTCATCATTATCAATCTGTGTTGCTTGACTTTGTGCCGTATCCAACATGGTAGCCATGTAAACAAACACACCATGTTGTCATTTAAAACTAAACATTGCTCTCAAGAATGTTTTTGAAAACATTTGAGGTGAGAAAAAAGACAATGCAGTAACCGAATATTGATTCTATTTTATCAACACTTCCCCTTGTTTTCCGAGGCGACTACTTTTATTACCGTATAAGCAATGAAATCCTTCTTTTTTTTTTTACTTTTCGATCAATTTATTAAAGGGATAGTTCACCCCAATATGACATTTTTTCTATCGATTAGTCACCCCATGGAGACTTGAATTCATGGAGATGTTTTTGTTTTTGTCGCATTCCTAAGCCAATCATTTGATGACCGGCAGCGGCTCCGGTAGGAGACACAAAGTGACAGTTTTGAGACATTAGCATCTTTTTGCCGGTCATCAAATTATTGACTTATAGGAATGCGACAAAAACAAAAAAAATCTCCATGAATTCAAGGCTTCATGGGGTGTGTAATTGATAGAAAATAAGTAATCTTTCGGGTGAACTATCCCTTTAATGTATTTATTAAGTAGCTCCGTGTGATGAAGCGGGATAATTAATGGAGAGCGGGTCTGAGCTACTTTTGCTGTTTTTGAATTAGAATCCTGAAAAGGTAGCAGTTTTTGTACGTACGAGGTTTCCCAGCCGGCAGAGAGGAGATAAACCTGGTCTGAAAGCCCATCCTCTCTGATGGAACAACAACAGTCAACAGACACTTTAAGCACTTGGACTGAATTAACCCGTTTAGACCGGGAACGCATCTGTGTCATTCTGTGTCTATTCATAAATAGCAGATCTACAACCTCACTATGAGCTTGTAGATCTACTATTTTTGAAAAATCGTGATATATATCTTTTTTTAAATATTTTTTTTAAATATTTTTAAAACAAACATTTTGTAACTCAAATCTTTGCTTCTGGGGATATTCTACAAATGTCTTCTTTTTTTTTTACTTATGTTGCTATATATCAGTGGTGCAAGGACCACCCAAAATTATATGTTTGTCCGCGGACCCCCATCTCAAAATATCTTGTTCCAGTGACCCCCAGAAGCAAAGATTTGAGTTAAAAATATCCCTTTAAAAATATATATATTCAAATATTTCCACAAATTTTCAAGATTTTTCAAAAATAGCAGATCTACAAGCTCGTAGCACGGCACTCGGTGCCGCGCTATGAGCTTGTAGATCTGCTATTTTTTGAATAGCCAAAAGTATAAAATAATGGTTAAAGTGGTTACACACAGATGCGTTCCCGGTCTTAGTGTGTTAAATGGAATCCTCTCCACACTAACAGTACTGCTATCTGCAGCCCTAGCAGTCTGTAACTCCAGTGGAAGAGGCATCGATCCATTGTGGAGCACAGCGCTGTTATGTAAAACCCCAGATACCAAATTAACTTGAATAGCAGGAACGGGGGGGGGGGGGGAAACTGACGGCTGCTTAATCCTGCACTTCAAGAAGTGAAGTTAGTGAAGAGGCTGGGTTGCACAATACTGCAGTCGGGATCTATCCACAAAGTTTTGAGGTGTTTCTACTTTACTGGAGTATTTCTAATTTTCAGTACTTTTACTTCTACCCCACTGCATCTCGGAGGCAAATATTATACTTTTACTCCACTACAATTATTTGAAAACATTACTAGTTACTTTGTAGATTTTGATTATTATTACAAAACATACATTAAAGGGTTTTTTGAGTATTTTTTGTAGGAAATACTTACCATTAATGTAGTGGTTGCAAAGGTATTAATTGATTGCCCGAGTCCCGTGGTCAGAGTTATGGTCCGGTTCTGATGAATATGAAGTAGTTCCGGTAGATTAGTAGATTTGGTGGGGGCCGCTCATTAAAAATAAATTCATTAAAAAAACTAGCGTAATTTGTATTGTTGACCTATTTCTACCATATAGAGCAAGTTTCGTTCAATTTTGACCCCTCTGTCACATGGTACTAATGTTTGTGTCCAGAATCACTGCGCCGCGGCAGCCTACTCACGCACAAAATATATGACACAGGTACTTTACCGGAGCCCACCGGAGCACATTCTATTTGTAGAATCAACTAAGATTTCACAATTGTGACGGCCCTCTACTGACAGCTGGACGCAAAGCAACGCTTGATATTTCCATACAAGTCCTCTGTGAGGACAGTACAGCATTAGACCAACAAGCGTGCAGCAGTGGTATTGCAATGTAGAAATACTCTACTACTAAAAATGTACTTGAGTAAAAGTACAAAAGTATAGGTATCAAAATTAAAAGTTAGAGTTAAAATTAAAGTAGAAAGTGCTCATTATGCAGGATGTCCCATTTCACAAGTTTTCAAATGTATTACAATCTTTTGTAAATAGCAGATCTACAAGCCCACAATGCGTCACATCGTGACACATTGTGAGCTTGTAGATCTGCTATTTACAAATGGCCGAAATGTATTTAGGGCTGAAGTGGGTATTGTATGTTTTGTAACAATAATCAATATCTACAAAGTAACTAAAGTTGCCAAATAATTGTGGTGAAGTGAGTAAAAGTACAATATTTGCCTCTGAGATGTAGTGGTGAAGTAAGCGTACTGAAAATTGGAACTACTCCAGTAAAGTAAAACAATACCTCAAAATTGTACTTAAGTAAGGATAAGGATAAATCCTTTTAACAGGACGTTCATGAAAGTCCTTGCGGGCTTGTTTCCAATGAGGGCCTGTGAGCAATTGGGGGTTAAGAGTCTTGCTCAGGGACAAATTTCATTTCATTTCATATGCTGGTGTGGCCTGGAATCGTACCTGGGGCAACCAGGGCCTCTGGCTCCCTAGGCGGGCTCACTAACCACTCAGCTATGGCCGCCCTACAGTACTTAGGGCAGTACAGTACTTGAGTAAATGTACTTAAGTTACTTTCCACTGCTGGTGTGTAGCAGAAAGTGTGACTTCTACGACGTGTGTGTGTGTGTGTGTGTGTGTGTGTGTGTGTGTGTGTGTGTGTGTGTGTGTGTGTGTGTGTGTGTGTGTGTGTGTGTGTGTGTGTGTCTCCCACATGTCACACACTGGTGGAGAAAAGCCACACAGATTCCAGTGGACTGACAACGACCCTCAAAGATGACACTGGTCTAACCTATATAATGCTTAAAGGGAGACTTTACCCATTTCAGTTCCTCAGTAATGCTCATTATAAGATCGCACCAATAGTGCAGTTACCTGCCCTACCAATGACATCATTGATGTGTATCCTAAGCTAAACTACAGTGTTTCTCTTGGGGAGACCCCTGTTACGGAACAAACACTATATAGCAATCATTACTATCAGAATATACAGTAGAGCTTTACGTTTAAACCAAAAAAAAAACACTTCCAGCTCATTAATCATCACCACATCATTGCATTTACAAGTATGTACATTTAGAGAACGTACCACCATGACTATTTTGATCAGAGTTCCGTGGTTAACCTACAATATACTGTAGACACGTCTAAAAAAAAAAAACAGGCAAAGGACCCCTTAGCTGAGAGAGAGAGAGGAAGCACGGACAGGACATACGTAGATTGTATAACATTGTGTTACATAACAGGGCCTCTGTCCCTTCATGTTCTGATGATTTATTTATTTTACAGAGATTTCCATGCATCTTGATGAGAGGATTTCAAAGCTAGTTCACCGAATGTAGCTGATTGTCTCGTCAATGTCTGTTGACTACTGATTGATTGATTGATTGACTGATTGATTGATTGATTAATTGGATGATTGATGGTCTGCTAAGAGGATTTTAAAGCCAAGAACGCCTATGGCTGGTTTCCATTGGGGTCCTTTGTACTCAATTCATCGATTAGAGACTATAGCTTGGAAGTGTCCCACGGGTTTTTATTTTAAGTGACTATGGGTCGTCGACTATGCCGTTTTGACGGCCTCATAGATTAGTTTGACAGCACTTGTAAGGCTGTCACGATTATGAATTTTTATTTGCCGATTAATTGGTGCTCAAATAATTGTGATTAACAATTTCATCGTGTGTCTGTCATTGAACATTGGAACATTATGAATAACCATTACATTTGATTTCTGTTTGGCTTTTAGGCTTCGTAAAACAAAAGGCAATAAACAAAAGTGCACAGGGGGCAGATTATGACAATAACTTCCATCATTTTGTAACTTTATACTTGTATTTTAAAAAAAGGGAATAGTGGAAATAGCTAATCTACTTGTAGATCTGCTTCCACTAAAATGTTTAAAAAGATTTTTCAACATGGAAACGATTATGACGATTATGCTGTGTGTGTGTGTGTGTGTGTGTGTGTGTGTGTGTGTGTGTGTGTGTGTGTGTGTGTGTGTGTGCGTGTGTGCGTGTGTGCGTGTGTGTGTGTGAGAGAGAGAGAGAGGGAGAAATTATCTTTGCTAAAAATATGTTCGGTGGCCCCCTGCAGTATACACCTAACTCTGAGGGCCTGCTATGGGGTCACAGACACCCTATTGAAGACCCATGTTGTACTGCAGACTGAAGGTTATGGCATTCTGAACCAAATCAAAATCCTTAATGTTAATTTAACCATTTGTAACGTACAAAAAGGGCCCTTACGGGTATATTTGGTTGTAAACCAAACTCTCAAGAGTTAAATTAACATTGTGTTGCAATGGGGGTGCTGAAGCGATATCTAATGGCGGTTCTGTGGCCTTCTATATCATGCATTGCAAATTGTTGTCTGTGAAATGAAAAAGGTACAGTTTACAATGTAGGCATTTAGCACACGCTCTTATCCAGAGCTAATTACAAGTGTGAGGTCAGAATAAGCAGAGTAAACAGGAACTCTAGCCAATAAAACAGCAAGGTAAATAGCAGTGGTGTAAAGTAACTTGTACATTTACTCAAGTGCTGCACTTTTGAGGATGTTTTACTTTACTGGAGTTTTTCCCATTTGCAATACTTTTACTTCTACTCCACTACATCTCAGAGGCAAATATTGTACTTTTACTCCATTACGTTTATTTGAAAACTTTAGTTATTAGTTACTTTGCCGATGTAAATTATTATATTAAAAAACACACATTAACCACTTTAGCCCTTTATACATAGGCTATTTGAAAATAGCGAATCTACAAGCTCACAACGGGTCGCATCGCGACGTGTTGGGAGTCTGAAGAGGCGAGTGCTAGGGGGTGAGGTGGAGTCTGAAGAGGTGAGTGCTAGGGGGTGAGGTGGAGTCTGAAGAAGTGAGTGCTAGGGGGTGAGGTGGAGTCTGAAGAGGATAGTGCTAGGGGGTGAGGTGGAGTCTGAAGAGGTGAGTGCTAGGGGGTGAGGTGGAGTCTGAAGAGGTGAGTGCTAGGGGGTGAGGTGGAGTCTGAAGAGGTGAGTGCTAGGGGGAGAGGTGGACCGAGTCTGAAGAGGTGAGTCTTCAGTCTATATAGTATACCAGTGCTTCTCCAACATGTTCATGTCAAGGACCCCCAAATTGCCATGCAGGGACCCCTCTTTTGAGTATATTTTGTGCCAGGCATCCCATAAGAGAAGGTGTTGTGCTTAGATTTAGAACAGAATTCTACAACTGTACTCCCCCCTCCCTCTCTCTCTTTCTGTAAATATTTCTATAGATTTTAGTGTTGTTGTTGATATGTAACGTATTGTCTGTCATGATGATGAATTGAGTACAAGGGACCACAATGGAAACATCGATCTCCAAGAGAGCGTTTTTTTTACCACTGAGAACCACTGAGTGTAAATGCCCAGTCCACACCAATGCAACTCCTTGCAACTCCTTGCAACATGCAACTCCTTGCAACATGCAACTCCTTGCAACATGCAACTCCTTGCATGTTGCAACTCCTTGCAACATGCAACTCCTTCCAACCATTATCACCAATGGCAGTTGCAAGGAGTTGCATTGTTGTGGACTGGCCTTAAAACTGTTTTGTTGCAAGGAGTTGCGACTAGTTGCATTGGTGCGGTCTGGCCTTAACCGATTGACTGCCAGAATTATTTCAGATTTTTTGCAGTTTTCTGCCAGAGATTTTTCATTGAAAAAACTAAAAGTACTCAGGAGCCGAGATACAGATTTTTTTAGTTTTAAGTTAACAAGGAAGTGGATAGGAGTCTAGATCTTCGAAAAATCATATCTCCTTGGTCTTTGGGTCAAATAAAAAAAAATAATAATAAAGAAATCTTCTAAAAACGCATATATGCGTTATTGGCAGGCAAGTGATGGATTCTAAAGAACGCATATATGCGTTATTGGCAGGCAATGTGTTGTTAACAGAAGATTAGTGTCCATCCATCCCACTTCCGAGGCCGCCAGGGGCACCATCATCATCATCTTCATCACATTATGATCAGTGTTGTAAAGTAACTAAGTACATTTACTCAAGTACATCCATTTTGATGTACTTTTACTTTACTGGAGTAGTACCAATATTCAGTACTTTTACTCCATTAAATCTCGAGGCAAATATTATACTTTTACTCCACTACAATTATTTGAAAACTTCAGTTACTTTGTAGATTTTGATTATTATTACAAAACATACATTAACCACTTCAGCCCTATATACATTTCGGCTATGTTGTGAGCTTGTAGATCTGCTATTTTCAAAAGATTTTTTTATACATTTGAATACTTGTGAAATAGGACATTCTGCATAATGAGTACTTTCTACTTTTGGTACTTTAAGTACATTTTGATAGCAATACTTTGGTACTTTTACTCAAGTCAATTTTGAATTCCGGACTTGTACTTCCAACAGAGTATTTCCCACATTGCAGTATTGATACGTTTACTTACGTAAAATAAATTGAGTACTTTTTACACCACTGGTTATGATGGATCTGGCCACCTCACCAATGACCTCGTTTCTAGCATCCTGTCTCTAATATCACAGTCACTCGGTCATAATAATCACCACTGTGCTCTTGGTTCGTCCCCATGCAATGAGTGCAATAAAACTCTACATTTGCAGAAATATTACTGGATTATTATTCATATATATAGGTATTATATAATAATACCCCCTGCCAGCCACGGTCAAAATAAATTGCATTGTTTCAACCAATCTGCCATGCAGATTGTCCATATAGACAACAAGACAATTATGAAATATAGCATTGATAGGCTACAATATTCAGACACAATG
>NC_137604.1:7635901-7673401 GCF_963280865.1 Gymnoscopelus braueri
TTCCACCACAATATAATGTCATAATAGATCTGACTCAACCACTGCATGTTAGTAATGCTAATTAAATAAGGTTTAAATAGATCTTTATTCCTATAGCCATCATTGATATAGAGTGCTTGTTCAATAACAAGGGGTCTCTCCAGATCTTTAGTAAATAGAATGTTCAGGTCAGGATACCAATTTCATCCAATCGGGAGAGATACTTAACCCATTAAGACCTGAGGCGATTCTTTAAAAAAATCTAAATCCTAACAGTTTTTTGGAAAAAAAACTAAAAAACATTTTTTTTTCAAGATTTTTCAAAAAATAGCAGATCTACAAGCTCATAGCTCATATGAGCTTGTATATCTGCTATTTTTGAAAAGCCAAAGAAATCTAAGTGACACAGATGCGTTCCAGGTCTTAATACAGGATACAGGATAAACTAGTGAAAATGTAAAGAAATGAGCAGACAAAATATGGAAACACAAATTGATACATTATATTTTAATATTATTTTACTTTTTAGTTTACTAAAGAGCTGGAGAGACAGCGATAGGCTACCACTGACTGAACACACGCTCTATAGCAATGGTCAGAATATAGAGGTTTAACTTTTTAACAGTAACCTTTCATACTATCTGTCTCTCCTACACTATCTGCCTCTCAGCTGTATACTGTCTGTCTTCTCAAAGTGGGGTCTGGGGACCCCCAGGAGTCCCTGGGGGGCTACCAGGGGGTCCCCAGCAAAATTAGTTTAGCGTCACAATCATTTTAACCCCTTTATCCATACGTCACACTTTGGCTATTCAAAAATAGCAGATCTACAAGCTCATAGTACTATTTAGGAAAAATCGTGAAGATGTTGCTTGTAGATCTCCTATTTTTGAATATATATTTTTTAAAGCGAACGTTTGTAACTCAAATCTTTGCTTCTGGGGGGTCCCTGGAACAAATATTTTGAGATGGGGGTCCGCGGCCAAATGCATATCATTTTGGGTGGTCCTTGACATGGAAAAGTTTGACACTGTCTCCCTCTCAGCTGTCCTACCGTCTGTCTCTCCTACGCTGTCTCCCTCTTTTCTTTCCTACCGTCTGTCTCAACAAAGAAAGAAAATATTTAAGGTAGTGAAAGAAAAAACTGGAAAATGTTTGAAAGAAACAACTGGAAAAAACTGAAAGAAACAGAATGAAAAGAACGTTTGAAAGAAAACAACGGCCCCCAAACAATTGACGTGAAGGGCAGATTTAGATGAATCACTGGTCTGGACAAAACAATAAAAACAACAACAGCTGTGTATTTATTTATTTATTTCTCTAAATACGTTTATTTGGTACAAAGTCACATTTTGGTAGCAGGGGGGGGGGGGCAACAACAGAGGCGTTTAAGGCACTTATTGGTTTTTGTATCCGTGTGTGTGTGTGTGTGTACCATGACAAATGAAACACCCACAAAAAGAAACAACCCTTCCTTTTTTTCTGGATACAACCGGTTTAAAACAGGAGGGGAGGTAAAAAGCCCATCGTAAGGACGGTGTGGCGCGCCAAAAAACACCTGACCCTACAAGCTCACACAACTAGCTGTGAACTTGTAGGTCTGATATTTTTTGCCACACGACACCTGTTCGTACGACAAGAGTCTACATTAGGCACGAGTCATTGCACCATTATGCATGTTTCAACATGCAAGATTTTCCCTTTTTTTCTCTCTCTCTCTCTCTCTCTCTCTCTCTCGATAGAGCCTGATTTATACTTCGCGGTACGACGGTGTCATGCGGCCATCTACGATGCTGCGCGCGTCGTACTATTTGCGCCGTACGGCGGAGTATAAATGAAGCGTAACACTGAACCGTTGAGTGTTATCTATAAAGCTTCTCCGAAGCACTCGCCTCACATCTTGGACAACAACCGTGTTTCTAGTTTAAAACGACAGGCGTTTTGTGTTACTTAACACACTGGTTCTCAAAGTGTGGCCCCTAGGGGTCCTTGGAGGGGGTTTCAGGGGGTCCCCAGCTAAATGTGTTAATATAGCATCACAATAGTTTTGACTTTTATACTTTGGCTATTCAAAAATAGCAGATATACAAGCTTATAGTGCGGCACCGAGTGCCACACTATGAGCTTGCAGATCTGCTATTTTTGAAAAACATTTGCAACTGTGATCGCCCCCAAACTAAAAACATAGAAAAATGACATTATTTTTTTCCTTTTTTTGGCAAGGTCAGACATAAGACTCACTAGCCTTCGCTGGATTCAACAACGACGTAAATAAATGAATTCCACGAAGGCCGGGAAACGGTTTGTCTGACTGTAATACGGAGCATTAATAAAAACGACTCAAGAAAATCACATTGAACTGTATGTCCTCGTATAAGGCACATTACTAACAATAATACCTCCAGCATAACAGCTTAGTTTTGATTTAAAAAATGACACAAAAAAAGAAAATAAATTCATAAAAAGGATTTCCCCGATTTTCTTTCCTCAATCTCCCACGCAGAATCACTTGGAGCCAGTTAAATCAATATAGTCGATAAGGGACAACCTTTCAGGTCACATTTTGGATGACTGGCCTTTAACCATTTTAAACCCTATATTACTTCGTTGCCCGGGGTCCCCCAGGGCTTTGTACTTGGTCCGGTCTTTGTTTTCCCTCTACACCTAATCTCTCTCGCCCGATATATTTTCGGCGAATATTTGACCCCAGAATAGGGCCACTAGGGTTCATGTGGTTAATGTATTATAATAATAATAATAATATATAGGACTTTGGATGACTGGTTTAATGCATAATAATAATAATAATAATAATATATTGTCACGGTCAGGCAGAAACCTTGTATCTCCATATTTCAACTTTTTAGCTTTTGTAAATTAATGCCCTACTTCATCCTATAAGAGTATCACACAAAAGTAGTGAAAATAGTCGATCTACAAGCTCACAAGTGAGCTTGTAGATCGGCTATTTTCACTATTTTCCTTTTCTTTTTTTACAGTAAAAAAGGAACGGTTAGACATATACGAGGTTTCCACGTGACATGTGACGACATAGGACTTTGTATGATGGGTCTCATTCTCATATATTATAATAAATAGGATACTACAGTTGTATTCACACCAGACGCGACGCAATTTCGTTTGAGTGACGCGGTTCAACGCTAAGTCAATGCAAAGGCGGCAACATCGAGCGATATTTCACGTTCGCTCGAACGTTCCTGAAGTTAAAAAGAGTGTTCAACTCCAGCGATTTTCCACCTAAGCGAACAGAGCTACTGTCACTGTGTGTGTGTGTGTGTGTGTGTGTGTGTGTGTGTGTGTGTGTGTGTGTGTGTGTGTGTGTGTGTGTGTGTGTGTGTGTGTGTGTTTGAGTGTGTGTGTTTATGGGGAGTCAAATATCACTTCAAGCGAAAATGTCGCGTCCGGCGTGAATGCGACAGATCAACACATTTCCCGCTCTTTTTCTTTTTTTTTTGCATCTGGTGTGAATTGCACCTTTGCTCATGAAAACGTAGCCTCTCATTGGCTCTCACTGTGTGTTAACTCGACTCTACACTCTCAAGACTACTAAGTAAACGGAGGAATGTTTCGAGTGGAATGTGTGGAAGACATGGTTTGGTTGGTTCGCTGCTGGTGGTGTCAAAGATGGCCGACACGTTGGGTCGCTGCATGCGGTGCCAAGATGGCCGCCGGTGTGGTGTGTGAGATCAGACTGAAGTTCCTTCCTTGGGCTGCTCAGTCTGTTCCTGGAAGAGACGAAGCACAAACACTCTAATCAGGTTTTTAAAAATAACAATAAATAACAAAAAACATGTATCAGTCCGCTGAGCTGTTCAGCTAATTTTTAACCCATTTAACCATTATCTCATTATATCAGTATCTCATTATAACCCTATTATTACAAAACATACATTAACCACTTCAGCCCTATATACATTTCGGCCATTTGAAAATAGCCGATCTACAAGCTCACAAAGCGTCGTGATCCGACGCATTGTGAGCTTGTATTTTTAAAATATTGTTATACATTTGAAAACTTGAAATGGGACATTCTGCATAATGAGCACTTTTACTTTAGATACTTTAAGTACATTTCGATGCCAATACTTCTGTACTTTTACTCAAGTACATTTTGAATTCTGGACTTTTACTTGTAACAGAGTATTTCTATATTGCAGTATTGATACTTTGACTTAAGTAAAAGAATGTAGTACTTTTTCCACCACTGGTAATACTTCATGTCAGTCTGCTTAAATAGACCACGTAGATTGAACCATTAGTGTGTGATTGGAGGGTGTATGAGTGTGGTGACTTCCATAGACATCCCACCTCTCCCAGAGCTTCCAGGAGTCTCCTTGAATATGGGATCAAGTAAGTCATGGACATTCGCCATGTGATCAGAAATGTCCCACTGTTATGACCCTGGGGTCTCCATGCATGTCATAATGTGTATAGGTACTGTATGTATAACCCACACACCCCCACAGAGGCGGAACAATCGCTTTGTTGATTTTAATTTACAGACAGATTTCATTATAGGTACATTATGATCTCCTCACATCAGAGCAATGGGATTTTATGATTCAAAATGATATCGATTATAGGGGTGCAAATCAAACTAATTGATTTAATTGATTTCAAAAAGAACATTTTTAAATACAATAATCAATTTTGGGGAGAAATGTGATTCTCCCCCCCTTTTATTTCTCATTTTCCGCTCATTATACACATACGGTAAAAAAAAAAAAAGATTCGGTCAGTTATATATATTTTTTATATATATTTTTTTTTTGTTTCGATTCATTGATTGACCAAAAAAAAGCGGTAATTGATTATTCGATTGATCATACAACAGTTATCGACAGAATAATCACTAAGAACATAATTGAATTCATCCTTTGTGATCGGCTCCTGATTTGGGCATTTAACATTAGACAATCCACCATTTACACCAGTGGTTCTCAAAGTGGGGTCCGGGGACCCCCAGGGGTCTTTGGGGGGATTCCAGGGGGTCCCCAGTCAAAGTAGTTAACTTAGCACTTTATCCATTTATTATGTTGGCTATTCAAAAATAGCAGATTGTAGGCTACACCTGCTACTTTTGAAAAATTTCAAAAATGTTTGTAAAATGTTGGGAAGTCTGCCACATAGTGAGACTTTAATATGATTCTGATTCCAGCATTGAAGCCAGTTCCACCCTCGACGGTTGTGTTCATATACTCACACTGGAATTACTTCTTGGCTTTATGTCTCTGACTTGTTAATTTTATCTTAAAAAACAAACATTTAAAGGTAGTGTAAGTGATAGTATTTTTTATTAAAACAAGTTTTTTTTTGTGTGTTAAATAGTTAAAAGCTCTATTCTGTGATACTAATCATTAATAGTGTGGTTAAGAGTGTTTGTTCAGTAACAGGGGTCATCCTGTCTCTCCAGATCTTTAGTTCACAGAAAATACTATTTCAGATCGTTTCCCATTTATCAGCTTCAATTTGATAGTGTTCCAGGTACAATTTTGTCAGCTCATTTCTTTGTGTCATCCCTACCAGTTTCACTTGTTTATCCCGTATCCTAATCCCAGTGGTGGAAAGTAACTAAGTACATTTACTTAAGTACTGTACTTAAGTAAAAGTTTGAGGTATTTGTGCTTTACTTGAGTATTTACAATTTCCAATACCTTTACTTCTACTCCACTACATCTCAGAGGCAAATATTATACGCATTGCGACGCGTTGTGAGCTTGTAGATCTGCTATTTTCGAACATCCTAGTACTTTTAATTTTGGTACTTCAAGTATATTTTGATGCCAATACTTTTGTACTTTAACTCAAGTAACATTTTGAACAAAGGCCTTTTACTTGTAACAGAGTATTTCTACATTGTGGTATTGCTACTTTTACTCAAGTAAAATATCAGAGTACTTTTTCCACCACTGCCTAATCCTAATAATATGAGCCGTCTCTCCTGATTGGATGAAATGTAGTGGCTGCTAACTGGCTGTAGCCTACAGTAGGTATATCTCTGTGTACCTGGGTGAGGATCTGCTCCTGGAGGGCCTTCACGGCGTCCTTCTCTCTGCTCAGCTGCTCCTGTGTGCCCTGAAGGAGCTGCTGCAGCTTGGTGGCGGCGTGGCCCAGGTCTTTGGTCAGCCTCTTCTCCTTGTCCAGCTTCTCCTGCACGCGTTCAGAGCAGAGACAATGTGAGAACTCTACCAGGAGTATCTGTACTTTGACTCAAGTACTGTGGGTGCAGTACTTTGTACACATTGCAGTGTTGTTGTTGACGTTAGGACATTAGAGATAGTGTAGTTGACATTAGAGATAGTTATGAACCTTGAGTTGTGCAGACGAACATTCTTCCGTCTTGATCTGGTCCAGCTGGGTCTGCAGCTCAGAGACACACTGCTGGGCCTGGGCGGGGCACACACACACCACAACATGACATCATTACTGACTGTGAGTGATGTCTGAGAGCACTGTAGAGTATGGTTGTGTTTCTGTTCAACCTCTGCTGGTCACTACCGTCACTGCATACAATTTCCGTAGTCCTCGATTACCCAGAATTCCATTCGTTTTCACCGGAAGCCGGAAGCGTTTCAAAAAGCGATCTTTTAATTGTTTTATACTATCTACGGATCGTTTCTCTTAGCCAGTGGAGCATTAGTTACCATGAGCTGTGCTTTCTTTTTCTGTTCTTTTTCGATCTTCCAATCCTACATTCTCTTAAAATCAGCGTGAGGTTCCTTTTTGTTATTAGCGCGGTAGTTCCTGGCCAAACAGGAAACCGTTGCGTTAGTTCCTGGCCAAACAGGAAACCAGTGCATTTCCGCCTCCGTTTTCCGGCCAGATGACGTCATTTCCCCGGGAAAGTCCCCCCCGACAGCGTTCAATACAAAATATATAAATAAAAGGCTTCCGGGGGTGAAATTCATGGAGTGGGTGTTGTGAAACTTTTGCCACTCACAAAAGATATACAATTTAACTTTAGTTTTGTTGAAAACGTTACCTAGTATGCCTTTAAGTCTGAGCCTGACCAAACCAGCTTTAAAGAGTTAATTATAACTATGCCTTCCTTTAGAAACAAATTACAAATGGTCTCTGTCGGGTGGAAACTATTTACTTTTCAAGATTCAAATTCTAAAAGTTTCGAGCTTGTGGATCTGCTACTTTTGATGCTTGTGTGTGACACTATAGTATGATCAAGTAGGGCGTTAATTTAAAAATCAATTTAAAAAATCAATAAATATATTGATGGGGGAAAATAATTAAGTCTTATCCCGAACCTGTTCAAAGTCACTGGTCATCTTCTCTCTGGTCTCCTGCTCAGACTGGAGGTGGTCGGCTGTCTGCTCCAACCTAGACTGCATCTGTAAACAAACACACAGCACAACCGTTTCACCTGCTGTAGTTTTTAAACCTCAACTGGAAAACAAAATCAGCCCGCTGGTTTGCCATGCTGCTTCAAGCCTATTTGACCCCAAAGCCAACACGTGATTTTAGTGCGCTGTTCAATACAACACATACACAAATAAACATTTGCATGGGAAACGTAAAAGCCAGAATCACACTGAGACACAGAGAGAGTGGGTTGTAGTTGATTTTAGTTCAATGCTTCATTGTGATTGGTTAGTGAGGTGATCGTTAATGTTGGTGATTTAAAAAAAAGCCAGTGGCTTTCAGAATGATCAGACTGCTTGACTGATAGGTAGGCCTGTCACAATTACTACATAACCGCAGTTATTCCAGATAATCGCAATTATTTTTGCAGAATTGTCAAAATCGCCACGATGAAAAACATTCATACATTTTCAAACGTTTAAAACAATTAGTGGAAATAGCAGATCTACAAGCTCACAACACGTCGCGATGCGACGTGTTGTGAGCTTGTAGATCTGCTATTTCCACTATTTTTACAAAAATGTTAACGTATAAAATTATTAAATATGTCAGTCAATGCTTTGTATATTTAAGTTATTTGTCCCTGTGCAACAGAAATGTCATTTGTATTGACATGTTCCAATGTTCAAAGCCAAAAACACAATCAAATCGTTAATCGCAATTATTTGCGTGACAATTAATCGCTAAGTAAAATGCCATGATGCCCTACTGAAAGGTCACAGGTCATATTTATACTTTGTATTTCAAAAGTGTTTCAGTTTGAAAAACAGTCAGTTTGAAGGGATTTTATTTTTTTTGTTTGTTTGCGTGTCTGATCATTCTGAATGGGTTCTTGTTGTGTACCATGTGGATGACAGGTCGGGTGGAGTTTCTCTTTCTTAATATCTGACACCTCTCTGACGCCATGCCAGGAGGGGTGCAACAATTTATTATATTATATAAAAAATGCCAATCTACAAGCTCACAGCACAGATATGTGACGCATTGTGAGCTCAGTGTGATCTCCTCACATCTTTCTTTACAATGGGATTTAGGTTCAAAATCTGTGACGTTTCCCTTTACTTCCATAATATAATTCATTCCATTATCGATTTGAGCCGCACCAGCAACCTGGCAGTGTTAATGCCTTGCTCTGCCCATTGAGCTCCATGGGGAATGGAAACAAAGACCGTGGGAATAAGACTCTTAAACTTCAACTGATTTCCTGTGAACGTTTGGTCTTGAGTCTGTTAATTCTAAAGGACAATTGACCATGAGCAGAGAATATGACAGGTTATCTCACTCCACAGTCACTGAAGTAAATATTGGACCCATTCTTCACAAGCCACATAATCCAAACATTCTGACCATAAAGTGATATTTTTCAAACAGAGAAATCAGGAGATAACTGGGGGCTGACACCAAATAATGCTGCTGTCACTCTGCTTAACGGAACACCAGCTTCCACTTGCCCTATTGCGAGGCCCGTATCCTGAAGGGACAAACGCTTTCCATGGGGGCAGTGTTGCTGCTTGGAGCATACACAAACTCAACAAAGTTGCAGAACCCATGCTCAGGTGCCAGTCAGTCACACACCTCTGACTGGCACACACCCTGCCAGCAGGTGTGTGCTAGCAGGTCGCTCAAAACGAGAGTGATTACCAACACAAGCATATTGGGGTATTTTGGATTTTTTTTTGGGGGGGGCGCTACCCACACGTTTAAAGGAGAATTCCGGACATTTTAAGTGTTATCTTTGATGTCTCGTTACTCACCTACCGACGTACGTGGCGTTCTTTTTTTCCAGAGATTCCCCTGTCGTCATTTTTTAAACCCCCTCCGTTGTCATAAAGTTCCTGAGAGGCTACCGTTAATGGCGAACGATTTAACACTGGTTGCTTGTTTCTTTCCAGAACCTGGCAACTTGGTGTTGCCAGGTTGAGAAACAAGCAACCAGTGTTAAATCGTTCGCCATTAACGGTAGCCTCTCAGGAACTTTCAGCGCATGTTTGACTATCATGAGACTCTACAATGAGTAGTAGTAGAAAAAAAAATAACTTTGCATCGGTTATAATAGACGAATTTCCCTAAGCCACGCGCTCCCATTATGACAACGGAGGGGGTTTAAAAAATTACGACAGGGGAATCTCTGGAAAAAAAGAACGCCACTTTTTACGTCGGTAGGTGAGTAACTAGACATCAAAGATAACACTTAAAATGTCCGGAATTCTCCTTTAACTGTGTTACTCATTCCACGAATGAGTGTCTATACAATTGGCCCATGTTTGGGGGAAGGAACAAAGGCAAAAATAAAACAATAATAATCTTTTCATAGGAACCGTCACCCCCTGGCATTACTGTTATTTGCCCAGGGAGCAGAAACTCCACCCATCCTGACCACCCTGGGGGTTTAACTAAACAAGCGCACCCAACAGCAGCGCCATGCAGGGTGGGCTCGGCACCCTGACCTGTGGGGGGGCGGGGTCTTGCTCCGTGGCTGCTGCTGCCTTCAGCTGCTGTCTGACCTGGAAGAAGGAACTCTGTGTTCACTGGCGCTCTGCTGCCCCCCGGTGGCGGACAGTAGCCAAGTACATTTACTTGGCTACTTGAGTATTGTATTCTTGAGTACATTTATTTGAGTATCGGGTACTTTACTTCAACAACAAATGTTTTAGTCTTGACTCCTCTACAGTACATTTCTAGGAAGAGAATAGACCCCCAGGACCCAAACTTACAAATATACATACATATGCATTAGCCACATGAACCCTATTTAACAGTTGAACAGTGAAAATAGCAAATCTACAAGCTCACAATGCATCGTATAGTGACACATTGTGAGCTTGTAAATACGCTTTTTTTAAATTATTATTATTGTGGTAATTTTATATTTTTTATACAGCAATGCATAGACATAAAAAAAAGTGCTCTTTGTAAATTGTACTTTTGAATATTAGTATTTTTACTCCAGTACTTCAACTCAAGTGCAAATTTGACTGAGCAACTTTCACTTGTACTTGAGTAATATTTGACCAGGAGTATCTATCCTTTGACTCAAGTACTGAGTACTTTGTCCACCATTGCAGCGTTTATGAAAATATATGAGTGACGAAACAGAAACATGTATGTGCAGTACCTCTGCTTTGTCACAAGATAGCGCACTTCCCTAACACTCCGTATTGCCTGGTTAGTATTGTATGTCAAGAGATGAAATGTATATGCACTCAAAATGATGATGAAAAACAGCATAGGCCTACTTCACTGTTTCTCAACGTCAGGTTCCGGGCCCGCCAGGGGGTCCAAATGGACGCTTAGGGGTCTGTAACTCAGAGAGTGTACAAATGGAACCAAATGGACCCGTGAGGGTCCATTTGGTTCCATTTGTACACTCTCTGAGTTAAGTAAACACTGAGGATTTTACAGTGTATATTAGGGGCCCCAGAGATAAGAACATTGAAGGACTGGGGGGTCCTTGAAATGAAAAAGGTTTGATTAGCATGTAGCATGTGATTTGAGACCCTGTAATGTCCTTGTAGCAGTGCATTGTGGGTAGAGGAAACGTACCATAGTGAGCTCCTCTGACTGTTTCAGGGCTTCTGTCTGTGTGGCCTCCAGTTCCCTCTGACTGTCTGATAACTGAGCCTTCAGCTACACACACAACAACACACAGAATATTAGCTTTTATCCATCAATAATGATGTATTACTGCACACACATTCAACACCAATCAATCGATAATGCATTATTCATGCTGCATACACACAGCTATGGAGTCCATTAGTCTGAAATACAAACAGCAGACCCACTTACAAAACCTCTTAACTGCAATAACATTCAGCTTGACATGTACACATTTAATGTAATCCAGTAAATATGTGTGAATGACTGAAGAGAACAAAGTGAGTGTGTGTGTGTGTGTGTGTGTGTGTGTGTGTGTGTGTGTGTGTGTGTGTGTGTGTGTGTGTGTGTGTGTGTGTGTGTGTGTGTGTGTGTGTGTGTGTGTGTGTGTGTGTGTTTGTGTGTACCTGAGCGATCTCCTCTGTGTACGTCTGGGTAAAGTTGACAGACTCCAACTGTTTCTCCAGCTGAGCTTCTAACAGCATCACCTGCTCCTTCAGCTGGATGGAGCAGAACAGATTCTTCATTACTCTCTAGTCACACTCCACCTCATGTTAGTGTTGAGGTGGAGAATACATTACTCTGTCTCTCTAGTCTAAAGGTTCTTACACACTGGGAGCATGTGTTTTGTGTGATTAATTTGCATTCATTTAAACTGCTGTTTTGCGTCATGAGTACATCCACACTATGTGAATATTATGTCGCGATGAGGCGACATACATTTGTGAAACAAGCTCGATTTTTCAGTGCGAATAAAAGCATCAACCGTAACCCATTAAGACATGAGGCCGACTGTACAATGTCTTCTAAATCCTAACAGTTTTCTGATAAACCTAATGTTCAGTGGTGCTCAAACTTGTTCATGTCAAGGACCCCCAAAATTATATGTATTTTGCCGCGGACCCCCATCTCAAAATATGTAGTTCCAGGGACCCCCCAGAAGCAAAGATTTTAGTTAAAAATGTTCCCTTTAAAATAATATATATATTCAAAGTTTGCACACATTTTCAATTTGTTTCAAAAATAGCCAAAAATGTAAAATAATGCTTTTTAGCTCAAATCTAAAAAATGACACAGATGTGTTCCCGGTCTTAATGGGTTAACGCACACTAAGCAGACAGACAGACAGACAGACAGACAGACAGACAGACAGACAGACAGACAGACAGACAGACAGACAGACAGACAGACAGACAGACAGACAGACAGACAGACAGACAGACAGACAGACAGACAGACAGACAGACAGACAGACAGACAGACAGACAGACAGACAGACAGACTAACCTGTTCCATGCCTTCTCCTGAGGTGGTGGTCTCTACCGTTTCCTCCAGAACCTTCACCCGGGCCAGAGCCTGGACACAACGACACACAGAACTATCACCATCAGCTTTAGTGTGGAGAACTCCTCATCTCATCCACTACACACCCAAGACCTTACTTAGTTTGACTGGAGTCCCCCAGGGCTATGTACAAGATCCACTCCAGAATAGGGACGCTAAGGTTCATTCAACTGGTTAACAACTCTAAAATGTAATCAGGGACCAGGCCATGGGGTACCTTAAAAGTAATGAATACAATCTTAAAATCTATCCTAAACCAGACAGACAGTGTATGCAAGTAAAACTATCAGTTATAACAGGGGTGGGCAACTTTGATGATGGAGAGGGCCACTATATTTACACACTCACTCCAGAGGGCCACATCGCATATACTGTCTCTCCGTATTTTTACTTTTTTCGCCATACTATGTCACACAAAAGCAGCAAAAATAGCCGATCTACAAGCTCAAAACGCGTCGCCTATTTTTGAATTGGAATCCAGAATTTGTTTTTGCTATTTTTTAATTGGTATCCTGAACAGTAATTTTTTTCAAATGCATTTAGTTCATAACTTTATGAACTTAAATACAAATACATTGGACATAAAAAAAACTATAGAACTGTAATACTAGTCATTAAGCTACTATATAGACTGAAGTAATTAAAGCGGGTTCATGTTTGCATGATTGGAATTGTAACAGCTGAAATCAATAATATATCAGTAATCCGATATTAACCTGCGGGCCGCATTAACTCATTCACTGCCACTGACGTAAAAAAAAGTTTTTTTTTCCAATTACCAAATCTGCCACTGACGTAAAAAACGTAATTTTGTAAAAACCCATTTTATAAAGATCTCACCGACCTTCATCTCTCGTAGTGAATATATCATTGTAACACACCCGGATACGGAAGTATTGACGTCAATCCAATATTTCCGTTTCCGCCTGCTTCCTGTTTAAGTCTCCCTCTGAAACGCAACGGCTTTGTTTTTCTCCGCCGTGGTGCGTCAGAGCGCTGTTTAGAAACTGCTACTACTGGAAAATGGAATATGTCGCGGATTGAAAATGTGTTCTCTGGGCCACTCACACACCTACCCTGTGTGTCCACAAACAGTTGGACACGCGATCATAAGCGATGTACGTTTTCTGTGGCGAGCTGAAAAAGTAAGTGAGCCGCCCGTTCACGTGACGATACATGGTGTGTTTACACGGGGCTGCAGGAGAAGGACTCCGAGTCGATCGGAATGTTTGTTGTCTGGGCGGCGTGCACGTATAGCCTGTGTGTTTACAAACGATTGGACTTGCGATCATAATGAATAGGTATAATTTTTTTGTGACCTGTTGAAAGTTATACAAAAAATACAAAATTGCTGGCAGTGGGCAAACACAGCCAGAAATAAGTCTGGCAGTGAATGAGTTAAGTGAAGGTGGAGGCCACATGTGGCCCCCGGGCCACCAGTTGCCCATGTATGAGTTATAATCTTCTTCTAGCATCAGAGTTGTACTTAGTGATTGTTCTCACCGTCTCCCGCTGTTCCTCTGCCTCTGACAGCTTGCTGTTCCACACCTGGTCCTCTTCCTCCACGCTCTGCTGAAGAGCCTTCAACATGCCCTCCTGCACGCACACGCACGCACACGCGCACACACACACACACACACACACACACACACACACACACACACACACACACACACACACACACACACACACACACACACACACACGCGCGCGCACACACACACACACACACACACACACACACACACACACACACACACACACACACACACACACACACACACACACACACACACACACGCGCACACACACACACACACACACACACACACACACACACACACACACACACACACGCAACACACAAAGAATATTAGACATTTTGAAAATGTTTGAAAAAACTGGTGAAATTTTGCAGAAGGAGTACTTTTACTTTTAGTACTTTAAGTATATTTTGAAGCCAATTATTTGGTGTTTTTACTTAAATATATATTTTTAATGCAAGAATTTGACCTGTAATCGAGTATTTCTACATTGTGGGATTGATACTTTCATATAAATATCAGAGTACTTCTCCCAGCACTGGTGTAGAGTATGTGATAATATTAAAGGTGTATTCCGCACCGTTTCAGCCAGAACAGTCCTGTACTGTTCACACTCTGTCTGCATGCTCTTCTGGGCCTCCTCTGTTTCCTGGAGCTTCAACAACACATCCTGGAACAGATGACAAGGTTTCTAGTTTAACCTGGTGCAACAATAACACCCGGATGAAAGAAAAACACTTTTATTTTCTGCTCCTTCCTTCAGTTTTCCTTCTTCACCTCTTTCAACCTGTCCACTCTATTTAAGGCATGTCAATATTATTCTAATGTTCTAAAATAGTTCAAATAGTAGAGCTATAATCTCGCGACGAGTTGTCAGCTTGTAGATCAGCTTTTTCCCCAGTTTTTCAAAATAGCGATCTGGCGTGAAGATTTTTCATTTTGTCTTAGCCCGATGTACAAGCTCACAACGCATCGTTTTCTCTTAGTGGATGTCAAAAACAGCAAACATTTAATTGGGACTATGTAATGGTTGACTGATTTGTGCGTGTGTGTTCTTACCTCTGAGCTGTTAGTGTGTTCTAGGTCTGTTGTATTGTTTTGTACTTTCACTTCCAGAGCTTTCATTGTGAACGCCTCCAGCCAGGACTCCTGCACACAACAACCAATAAGAATAATATCTATAACTGCAATAATAACACACTAATAAACATATCTTATTCACCATGTCTTATTCTAGCACTGACACAGTCATAAACATACATACTGAGGCTGCTAAACATATCATACATGTCTAAACAGGTTTATCATACCTGCTGTTCTACCTGTACCTTAACGTCATTTCTACTGACACAGGAACCTCCACTTACATCTGACAAACAGCTGAGACCCCCCCACCCACAAACGCACCCATAATTCATATTATGTAAACCACTATAAGCCCTATATAGTAGATACTACATGTAGTATCTCATATGATCAGTAGTGAAAATAGTAGATCCAAAAGCTCACACCGCATCATGGTGTGACACAGTGAGCGCTGCAATTTGTTAGAATTTTTTATGTCTTACAATATAATGACAGACAAGCCCCCCCCCCCCCACATAGGGAGTGAGATAAACAAGCACATACCTGATCAGTTTCCATGGGAACTTCAGGGAAGAGTGTCTGGAGTGATTTCTGGAACTCTGTGACCTTATCCTCAGCTGCAGACTGCGCACACACACACACACGCACGCACGCACGCACGCACGCACACACACACACACACACACACACACACACACACACACACACACACACACACACACACACACACACACACACACACACACACACACACACACACACACACACACACACGGTTTACATGCTGAAGGTGTAAAGGTATATCGTTGCTGTCCGGCAGGAACCAGCTAACTCCATATTTCCGCTTTTGCATTTTTTTTCCCACAAATCAGTGCTATTGAACACCCTTTACGTCTGTGTGTTAAAAAATACTGAACTAATGAAAGGTATTAAAAAGCGCTTCTGACAAAACCAGCTGACTCCACCAAAGGGGGGTGGAGTTAGCTGGTTTAGCTGACTCCAGGCTCCACCCCCTTTTGACCTCCAACCTCTATTGTGAGCTTGGAGGTCCATTCAGCTGTTCTTATCAATGATGAACAAAACCTCCTAACTCTACTTTTTGTTTAGTTTTTTGTTCATTTCCTGAAAAATGAACATTTTTGGAGTTAGCTGGTTGCTGCTGCCGCCGGACAGCAGAGATATGTATTGAGTCTATGGTGTTTCTACTGACCAGGTCTGCTTTCACCTGGACCAGTCTCTCCTCGTTCAGCCTCTCAGCAGCAGACAGAGCCTCCATGGCCGACCAGTTCTTCTCTCTCAGCTCCTGAGGACAACAGCGAGTCACAATGAACACTTTACTCATTAAGACGACCGGGGAAAGCATCTGTCATTTTAGATTTCAACCACTTTAACCGTGATCTTATACTTTGGGCTATTCAAAAATAGCAGATCTACAAGCTCATAGCGCGGCACCGAGTGCCGCGCTATGAGCTTGTAGATCTGCTATTTTTTGAAAAATCATGAACATTATTTTGTGCAAATCTGTGAATATATCTATTTTTTTAAGCGAGAATTTTTAACTCAAATCTTTGCTTCTTGTGATTCTACAAATGTCTTCTAAATCCTAAGAGTTTTTTTGAAAAAACGTATGTGTTGCTATAATATCAGTGGTTCTCAAACCTTTTCATGTCAAGGACCCCCAAAAGGATATGTATTTGACCGCGGACCCCCATCTCAAAATATGTTGTTCCAGGGACCCCCCAGAAGCAAAGATTTGAGTTTATTTTAAAGCTTCGCTTTAAAATATATATTCATTGATTTGCACACACTTTCACGATTTTTCAAAAATAGCAGATCTACGAGCTTGTATATCTGCTATTCTTTCGTCTTAATGGGCTAAAGGTAGGGTAGAATCTTTTAAGTGGTATTTTTGTTTGCTTGTTTCTTTTTTTGTTGTTAAAAGTTAAAGCTCTGTATTGTGATAGTAATCATTGTCTCATTCTCTCCAGCTGATTAACAGAAAATACATTTTCAAGCAGGTTGCCGATTTCATCCAATCAGGAGAGAGAACCCATTTATCAGCTTAAATTGTATAGTTACAATTTTATCTGCTCATTCATTTGTTTCATCACTCTCCAATGTCACTTTGTTTATCCTGTATCCTTTACCAGTTCTCGCTCGTGATTGGACGAAATCGGTAGCCCGACCTTAACATGTATTTTCTGTTTATTAAAGAGCTGGAGAGACAGGGAGACTCCTGTTACTGAACAAACACTCTATAGCCATGGTTACTATCAGAATATAGAGCTATTGAACACTTATTTAACTCACAAAGCAGCAGACTGAAAGCAGGGACTCACATTGCTCTTGTTCTTCATGCTTTCCATCTCTTCCTTCACGCTCTGCAGCTCGTCTTCCAGAGATAACAGCTGGGAGTCTTTCTCCAAACTACAACACAGCATCATCCATTAGTTTACACAACACATCACTATACATACTGACTGTTTCATCATAACACATCACTGGATATCATCGCTGTCAGGCAGAAACCTCTTATCTCCATATTCTGGAGATAACTGTTTGTGTGATTGACTGTATGCATGTGTTAATAATGATCTTAAAGCCGCATTTGTACTTAGTTGCACACTGAAGAATAGAATAGAATAGAATAGAATAGAATAGAATAGAATAGAATAGAATAGAATAGAATAGAATAGAATAGAATAGAATAGAATAGTCCCCACTCCTTTGGGGTGTTATTTTGTCACATTATATGTATATGCACATAGGTGAAATCCGTCCTCTGCTATTTACCCATCCTACAACAACTCACGCACCGCACCCAGCTAAGCACGTTTGTCAGAATTTATCAGAATGTATTTCATTTATAGAAAGGATATGACCCTTGAGATTATAGCATTTCATTTTCGAGGGGCTCCTATAGACACAAATACAACACGAAAATGTGCACATGTACATACACACACAATCACATACAGATATCTTGCTCACCCTCTCCCACCCACAGCCCCAGCCCTGTTGTACAACTAAAATGGACAACAATACAATGACCATAATGTGATAATGTCACATACCTTTCAAATGGCTGATCACTTTCAGTCTCACTTCCTGACTCCTGGAATAAGAGATCAAAAGAACACACATCATTAAAAATGACAGCAACACTGACCATGTTTATCACAGACATAATGTGTCTATGACGACGGAACATGGACGCTAGTGTTCAAGTGGTCAAAGTAGCCTCGTATGAAGGACTTACAGCGTTCTTGCTCTTGTTCTGTTCCACCTCCTCCTTCAGCTGTCTCACTTCTTCCTCCAGCGCGGACACCCGTCTGTCTCCCTCTGTCTCCTCTGTCTCCTGCACAGACACCAACACATTTACACTTTATACTGTCTGTCTCTGTCCTCTCTGTCTCCTGCACAGACACCAACACATTTACACTTTATACTGTCTGTCTCTGTCCTCTCTGTCTCCTGCACAGACACCAACACATTTACACTTTATACTGTCTGTCTCTGTCCCCTCTGTCTCCTGCACAGACACCAACATATTTACACTCTTATCCAGAGCCACTTACAAGTGTGAGATCGGAGTAAGCAGTCTAACTCCAGTCAACTCTAGTCAATAAACATGAAAATAGGTCAATAATAGGGGTGTGGGAAAAAATCGATTCGTATTCTAATGTTCAGAGATTCAGAATCGATTCTCATTTTCCAAAAATCTATGTAATTAAAAAAGAAAAACGTAAAAAGCTACGTAATTGTACTCTGCTTTCATGCCAGCGGACTGGAGTAGATCCTGAAATCCTATGTTTTGAACCGAGAATAGTTTTGAATCGAGAATCGTTTTGAAATCGAGAATCGTTTTGAAATCGAGAATCAAAGTGTGAACTTACCACCGGTGTTTCCCCTGCGGTGTCCAGCTGTGTCTTCAGAGCCTCTAGCTGCTCTGTGAGTGAGGAGATGAGCAGCTCCTTCTCCTGCAGACTGGACCCAACACAAAGCACAACGTTCTGTCAGGGTTTAACACAGACTGGACCCACACAACAACCACAACGTTCTGTCAGGGTTTAACACGTCAACATACACCTGCTACACTGTCCTATCTGCTCTCCTGTCTTTAAAGGGATAGTTCACCCAAAAAATGACTTATTTTACTATCAATTACACAGCCCGTGAAGCATTGACATTTTTTTTGTCGCATTCCTAAGCCAATAATAAGATGCTAATGAATCCGGTAGGAGACTCAAATTAGTCTCTTTGTGTCTCCTACCGGAAATACACCCGGTCATCAAATTATTGGCTCAGGAATGCGACAAAAACAAAAAAATCTCCATGAATTCAATGCTTCATGGGTTGTGTAATTGATAGTAAATAAGTATTTTTTTTGGGTGAACTACTCCTTTAAGGGTGTAACAGTTAATTGAGTTAATAGATGTAATCGATTATACACTTCTTTTTTGTCTTTTCTAAACTTTCTTTATTTAGAAAAAGGACAAGTGTGTACATACTGCCACACAGTATCAACATATTCTTTACAGAGTGCTCATTAACAGGACACCGGTATAAGATGTATCTTAGATTGAAACCCATATTGCATTATTACCCTGCTGAAAAAAACTTCAAAAAACAGCTTATGATGGTTGCTGGTATTAGCTGGTTTTAGCTGGTTTTAGCTGGTATTCGCTGGTTTTAGCTGGTCTAAGCTGTTATTTTCAGCAGGGTATGCACACACATATGCCTCCTTTGGATCGGCAAAAAACTGCAAAAAAACACCCAAAACAACGATATATGGTCTGAGACCAGACCAGGGATGTACAATAAACAATACTGCACCCTACTGTGGTGTAGACATTCCAACCCTTTAGATCCTAATACTAAAAGACTATAATTATGTAGTATAAATGGCTTTCCACTGACCCTAAAGCTGTGTATCAAGTATTGAAGGAAAGACAATCACATGGTGGAAAAAAATCCATAGTAAACTACTCTACAAACATTAAATCTATTAATATTCTATCTCCCTAAAGCAAAAACCTTGTTTGACTTATGCAACCCAGTTTGACCATAATTGACTAAATCTTTCCATTTGTAGGTAAAGTGAAAAGTATTTATTTTTCTCCATTATGTAAATGACATTAACTATATCTGCCCAATCCTCTATTTTAAGAGGGCCAGTAAGCAACCCGTTTTTAAAAGAAAGAAAGAAAGAAAATATCAAACTGAAAAGGTGTTTCCATATTGAATACAACTTCCAGTGTCTTGTGTATTTCTCAGTGGTGGACAGTAACTAAATACATTTACTTGAGTATTATACTTTGTCCACCACTGTGTATTTCTGTCTATAAATGTCTCATTACCGAGCGGTCCCAGAGTATATGCCAGTGGTTAGCATTCTGACTACCACACAGTCTCCAGCATTTTGCGTCTTCTCCCGCAAAATGTGTGTTCTGGTTTGGAGTGATAAAAAACCTAATTAGACATTTCCAATCCAAACTCTCTCCGTGAGTGTGAGTTGGCACATTTCCACTGTGAATCAACACAAGTGTGCCAGTCCTTTGAAATCTCAAAAATTACCTTCGTTTTCCCACTTATTTTTCACATATTCAATTTAACCTGTCTGGAAATCTATTAGCTATCCTTTGTCAATTATTGAATACAATGTTATTCCTTTGGTTATCCAATTTTTTAGTCTAGAGTCAAATTGGTTGGGCCTAAAATCAGGGTCATAGGCACACCATCTATTTATCCTGTAATCCATATTCTTCTCTAACGGAGTTCCAGACCTTAAGTTGAAAATGTATCCAAGATTTTGCACATTATTTATGAATTTGGGCAAATTGTTATATTGCCTTAATTGGGGGATCCTTAATCAATGACACTTCAATATCTTTCCATCTGGCATGGTACTCTTTTGGTTACACACGTTAATAAATGGTCTGATTTGAGCCAAATAGTACAGTCTTTGAGACGTGGTACAGACATCCTTTGTGAGTTGTAAAGTCTTAAAACTGACTCTGGGTTTTTCACCGTGCCAGATGAATCTGGAGAGAACTTTATCCCACTGATTATGAACATTTTGAATAAAATTGATTTTCTTTTCCTTTCTTTAAATGCAGTAGCAAACATTTTGAAAATAGCATATCTCACAAAGCGACGTGACCTTGTGCACTTGCAGATCTGCTATTTTTTTTTCATTAAAAAAGCACTTCTCGATCAAAAAAGCCATCTATAGAATAATTATCGAAAGTTTACCCCCAAATCAAGCGTTTTACTATTGCTACACCGGGTCTCCTACCTGCTCTGTAGAAGTTCCATTTCAGCCATGTTTGGAGTCTGCAACGCAAAAGCATAATCATAAAACAGGTTGGTCAAATGTGATTGGTTGATTGGGCACAATTGGTATCGCAACCTGAAAATGTATTTTCTGTTTATTAAAGAGCTGGTTACTGAACAAACACTCTATAGCGAAGATGATTAATATAATAATAGAGTTTTAACTTTTTAGCAAAAAAAAAACGTTTATTTGTTTTGCCAAAAAATATCACTTACACTACCTTTAATTGTTTGTTTACGATATGTGGGAGCCATGAAGTTATACAGCCACCTTTGTACAGACAGTTGAGGACTACTGTACTTTCTTGTAGAAATTACTCTTGTAATGAAATTGTTCAATTTAATTAGAATTGTTTGTTAAATTGGAATATGTCTAGGATTTCCATGTTGCCATATTTAGTAACCGTTTTGACGATTGAATGGTGTTTTACAGCATCGCTCTTCAATGAAAACACTTTTGAAGGATAAGTTAACACTTATAACACAGAATGGACCAAAAGTCTTTGTCAGTCATTAAAAACATTAACATTAAACTGATCTGAGGTCAGACTTACAGAGATGTCTGTCTGTTGTTGTTGTTCTTCAACTGGAGCCGTTCCCTCTTCTACCTCGTCAACACTGTGGAAACATTTCACACATTTTAACAACAAAATCTCAGTTCCATTTCACTGCCTGCTTAACTCCCCTCCCCATCTTTTCAAATGTGGGTCCACAGCTAAATGCATAAAAAGTTTGTTTGTCAAGTTGGTGGTACACCACATGTCTCCTCTGATACACACAAGTCACCAGTGTCTTGTGTTCTTTTACTTTACTTATTTTCTTCAATACCAACCTTCATACAAATGTTACCTACTGTATATGTTAATCAAATATAATAGCCGTCATGTTGTTAGAGGAAGTGTGTTGTGACGTAGGTTTTTACTTCTAATTTTGGAATCAAACTCAACATGTCCATGAGCAAGGCACTGAATCACAGATGTGTACAGTATGTATACCGACCTGGTGGATTTGGTCAGCTCCAGTTCACATCTCAGCTGTTTCAGCTCCTCTTCTAGTACGTTCATCTGGTCCTCCTTGTCCTTCAGACTGGACACACACACGCACACGCACACACACGCACACACACGCGCGCACACACACACACACACACACACACACACACACACACACACACACACACACACACACACACACACACACACACACACACACACACACACACACACACACACACACACGTACGTCAATATTACTGAAACTCATATGCTTCATGCTCTGCAGTAGTCTGCAAATGAGCGTGGCACCAAGTGCCACGCTATAAAAAAAAACGTGAACATTGCAAATCTATTTTTAAAGCGAACATTTTTAACTCTGTTACAACTTCTTGGGGGAGGGGGGGGGTCCCTGGAACAAAATATTTTGAGATGGGGGGGTCCGCAGCTAAATACATTTTCTTTTAAAACGTTAGGATTTAGAAGACATTTTGTAGAACGTTCCCAGAAGCAAAGATTTTAATTACAAATGTTCGCTTTAAAAAACATATATATATTCAAAGATTTGCACACATTTTCACGTTTTTTTCTTCAAAAATAGCAGAGCTCATAGCTCATAGCTCATAGTTATGAGCTTGTAGATCTGCTATTTTTGAATAGCCCAAAGAAATGTAAAAAATGGCACACAGATGCGTTCCCGGTTTGAATGGGTTAAACCAAAGAAAACAATCCTACCAGTTCTTCAGCTCCTCCACCTCAGACGTCTGGTCCACCTGTTGATGAACATATTCATGTTGACTCATTTCTTAACGATTCTTTCCTGAATCTTCCTCAATTCAGGAGTTTTTTATTTAGTTCCTACAGAACCTTGTACTGCAGTTGTAACCAGTGGTGTAAAGTAACTAAGTACATTTACTCAAGTACTGTACTTGACAGTAACATTTTTAGGTATTTTTACTTGACTATTTCAAAATTTCTGTACTTTTACTTCTAGTCCACTACATCACAGGACAATATTGTACTTTTACTCCACTACAATTATTCGAAAACTTTAGTTACTAGTTACTTTGTAGTTTTTAATTATTATTACAAAACATACATTAACCACTTCAGCCCTGTATAGATTATGGCCATTTGAAAATAGCCGATCTACAAGCTCACAATGCGTCGCGATGCGACGCATTGTGAGCTTGTAGATCTGCTATTTTCAAAAGATCTTATACATTTGAAACCTTGTGAAATGGGACATTCTGCATAATGAGTACTTTCTACTTTTGGTACTTTAAAGAGCTGGTGCCATGTTTTTGCACTTTTTCTGTTTTTCATGTGTCTATGAGGTTGATAGAACTTCATTAAGCCCCCCGGTGGTGTTTTTATGGTGTTTTATGTCTTCTCTGACTATTTGGAGTTTCTTCCTGGAGGCTGAAACCTTGAGGGTCAAATGTGCCAATAGAGAAACAGCGCTTTAGTGACATCACAAAGCCATTCCCTCCCCCTCATTATCATAACACAACAGGTGTGGGCATGAGGAGGAGGAGGGACTAGGACAGGTGGGTGGTGCTAAGGTGGTGGAGGAGGTGCTAAGGTGAGAACCAGGTATACTTAATGAACTGGTGGGTGTGTCTACATAAAAACTAAATTTTAACACTTACTGTACACTTTCTTTTTGTTGAAAAAAAATCCTTACATAATAATAATACCTTATGATCAGGTTTCAGGGTTGAAAAATATCATATCATATCACCATCTTTAAGTAAATATAGGATTCTGGACTACAATAGAGTATTTCTACATTGCCATATTGATGCTTTTACTTAAGTAAAAGATAGTACTTTTTGAGTACTTTTTCCACCACTGGTTGTAACTAGGGTTGTAATAGTTTCTACTGTAGTTGTAACTAGGGTTGTAATAGTTTCTACTGTAGTTTGTACCTGGGGTTCCGATGTGACCTCTGACACGACCTCCGATGTGGCCTCTGGTGCGGCCTCTGGTGCGGCCTCTGGTGCGGCCTCCTGGGTGTGTGTCTCCGCCAGGGCCTGCAGCTGGGCCTCGGTGGACGCCACCGTCTCTGTCAGCTCTGAGGTGGAAATGAAAAGAAAGGTCGTTATCACATATACCCTCATCTGTAGTCATGTTTGAATGACGTGCGTGTAGGGCTGTTATTTACAGAGGTGCCCTGGGCACCCAAAAAAAAAGTTAGAGACCCACTGATCTAGACGTCATGTTGTCCATAAACACCATGGCAAGATGAGGGCTAAACCAAACTGTACTGACCGCTGATGAGGGCAGCGTCCTGCTGGCTCTTAGCCACCTGTTCCTGGGACTGCAAGAGCTGCTGGTTCAGTTCCTCCTGCAGAGGGGACAGAGAGGACACACAGACAGATGGTCAGACGGACGGACGGACGGACGGACACTCCTAACAGTTTAACGTAGACCTGTAAACTTTGTTGTACGGCGAATAGCGTGAATAGCATAACTACAAGCTAACAACGCGTCGCGAGCTTGTAGATCTGGGAAAAAATGTAAATCTTTTTCAAAGACAGCAAGAGGAATGATTTATCGGGTGTGTTTTGGTTCAGAAAACATGGATATTATGTGGGCGTGTCGGGCAGGTTTTTCTTCTGACCTGGATCTGGGCCAACTGCTGCTCTCCGGCGGCCATCTTGGCTTCCAGGGACTTCCTGTACTCCTCGTCGGCCTGGCGTCCGTCCGTCCTGTCCCCCAGCTCCCTGCTCAGACGCACGCAGTCCTGACGCAGCTTAGCCAGCTCTGCATTCTGCCTGGAGACCCGCCACAGGATAGAACGGAGTGCAAAGGGTTAACCAATAAAACCCTATATTATGGTTGACTTGACCCCGGAGTCCCTCAGGGCTTTATACTAGTGTCTTCTCTGTTTTCCCGCTCTACATGACATATTTTTTTTTAGCTGAAAACAGCCGATCTACAAGCTCTCAACGCGTCACGCTGTGACGCGTTGAGAGCTTGTAGATCGGCTATTTTTTTCTGCGAAGGTTTTTAGTTAGTAATGAACTATAAAACATAACCTTTCATAAGTTTATGAAATAATTGATTAATGACCTAATCCCTGTTTTGGGCATGTCTTCAAAAAGCTTAAAAATGTTTACAATATATTTTTTATGTACTTATCATCCAGTTTGAAGGAAGGAGTAAGACAGACAGACAGACAGACAGACAGACAGACAGACAGACAGACAGACAGACAGACAGACAGACAGGCAGACAGACAGGTATATACCTGCTCTCAGCCTGGCTGGAAGCCTGGTTCAGAGCGTCTCTCAGAATGGAGTTCTCCTGCTGCAGTCGGGCCAGCTGTGCGTTGGGTCCGTTTTCCAGCTGTTCCTGGAGACTGGTGATCTGAGGGAGAGGAGTTCACAACACAACCACACCGTCATTATTAACCACTAAACTAACCACTTAACCCTTTAAGACCGGGAACGCGTCTGTGTCATTTTAAGATTTTCTTTGGGCTTTGAAAAAGTAGCAGAATGGCAGATAGATCTGCTATTTTTGAAAAATCTTGAAAATTTGTGCAAATCTTTGAATGTATATTTTTTAAAGCCAGCATGTGTAACTCAAATCTTTGCTTCTGGGGGATCCTACAAATGTCTTCTAAATCCTAACAGTTTTTTTGAAAAAACTTATGTTGCTATGATATCAGTGGTCCTCAAACTTTTTTCATGTCAAGGACCCTTAAAATTATATGTATTTGGCCGCCAACCTCCATCTCAAAATGATTTGTTCCAGGGACCTCTCAGAAGCAAAGATTTGAGTTAAAAATGTTATATAAAATATATATATTCAAAGTTTTGCCCACATTTTCAAGATTTTTCAAAAATAGCAGATCTACAAGCTCATAGCGCGGCACTACGTGAGCTATGAGCTTGTAGATCTGCTATTTTTTAACTTAGCCAAAGTATAAAATAATGGTTCAAAAAAAGTTGTTAAAATCTAAAATGACACAGAAGCCTTCCTGGTTTTTGAATGCTTTCGATTCAAATTATTCTTTTAAATTGTTCAAGTGGGCCCAGGCTGATCCAGCTAAAATGTTTTGGAGCAACTGGAGTAGAAGTAATGGGTGGTCTCTCTCTCTCCTCTCACCTTCATGTTGAGGGTCTGGCTCTGCACCAGGTGGTCCTGGTAGGACGCCTGCATGCGGTCCTGCAGGGCGTTGTTCTCATCGGAGCGTGTGCTCAGCTCGCCGCTCAGACGAGACTCCAGCGTAGCCAGCTTGGATTTCTCTGCTCCGAGCTCCTATGAGGGAACGAACAGTGGTCAGTGTGAGTCCAGACATCTGACAAACATACCAGCTCAGCCTCTGACAGTGTGATAAAACCGGCTCCAGAAACGGTTCCAACTGTGATGGAACCATAGGGTCAGAAGGGCCTGAATGTCCCCCCCCCCCCCCACTATTTGGGGGAGACCATTGCAATTGACTGACTGGGTCTATTTATTTATTTATTTTTCCCGACCGGCACTGATCTAGCACCGCACCGTTTCCCATTGTGTTGCGCTGTCGTCGTCAGTGGTGGAAAAAGTACTCACATTTTCTACTTAAGTAAAAGTATCAATACTGCAATGTACTGTTACAAGTAAAAGTCCAGAATTTAAAAGTCCAAAATTTACTTGAGTAAAAGTACAAAAGTATTGGTATCAAAATGTACTTAAAGTACCAAAAGTAAAAGTACTAAAATGTTTGAAAATAGCAGATCTACAAGCTCACAACGCGTCGCGATGCGACACGTTGTGAGCTTGTAGATCTGCTCTTTTCAAATAGCCTAGGTAAGGTATAAAATAGGGCTAAAGTGGTTAATGTATGTTTTATAATGTTATAAGTTATATCTGAAAAGTAACTCGTAACTAACGTTTTCAAATAAATGTAGTGGAGTAAAAGTGCAATATTTGGATCCGAAATGTAGTGGAGTAGAAGTAAAAGTATTGGAAATTGGAAATACTCAAAAAAAGTACAAATACCTTAAAATTGTACTTAAGTACAGTACTTAAGTAAATGTACTTAGTTACTTTCCACCACTGATCGTCGTTGTGTATTGGCTGCATGCTTGCCTCTCACCGCAATGACCGTTCTGTTACTGGCTACGTGCAGTTGCTCTCTCAACTCAACCAACTATAGGTGCCAGACAAGCTAATACGCAACACATCGTTGTTCTTTGTAAACTGGCTGTAGGTGTGAAATTAAGGGGGGCTCGGGCTGCTAGAATCAAGTGCTGCTATGATAGACTGACTGACCAGGGATCAGATTAGCCTACCGCAGGCTAGATTTCATATGGAGTATAGCTGACAACTCGCCTACTGTGTTAGAACAGCATTTTACGTTACTTTGTCGGGTCCATAATAATGGGTGCCGTCCGGTGCGTCTTTCTTTTTTCTTTTTTTTATGTCGGCTCCACTCAGATCTCTGAACCAATTTCAGGTTCCATTAGGGTTTGGATCCGTCATTTTGAACCCGTGAAGAGCTCTATGTTGTGTATAATATATAATCTAATATGTTCACTATCTATTCTGACCCCCCCTCCCCCCAGGATAATGTCCCCCGACTTTTTCCCTCATGCTCCCAGCTCCGGTTCCTCCGGTTCCTGATCCTAACCCCGGTGACGGTACGACCCCCACGGTTGTGGGGAATTGAACGTGTGACCTCCTGGGTTACAGTACGACCGTGCTATAGCCTACCTTGGTGAGTTCTTTGAGCTTGTTCTTTGCGGCGGTGGAGTCCTCCTGTTCAGCGGACAGCTGTTTCTCTCTCTCCTCCAGGGTTTTCTTCAGAGCAGAGAGAGGGTCGCCCTTTTGACAGGCCTGATAACACACACACACACACAGACACACACACACACACACACACACACACACACACACACACACACACACACACACACACACACACACACACACACACACACACACACACACACACACACACACACACACACACTTTAGTTACTAGTTACTTTGTAGATTTTGATTATTATTACATAACAAAACATTAACCACTTCAGCCCTATATACATTTTGGCCATTTGAAAATAGCCGATCAACAAACTCATCGCGACGCATTGTGAGCTTGTAGATCTGCTATTTTCAAAAGATTTGATACATTGAAAACTTTTTCAATGTAAAAAAAACTACTTTTGGTACTTTAAGTACATTTTGATACCAATACTTTTGTACTTTTACTCAAGTAAATTTTGGATTCCGCACTTTTAATTGTAACAGTACTTACTTTTACTTAAGTAAAGAATTGGAGCACTACTTCCACCAATGTTCTGAACATGGACAATAGATCAAAAATCATGAATATAATCAGAATTGTAATTGTATAATTGTCACTTTTTGATGCAGCACCTACTGCAAAAATATAGAATATCAGCAAAAATAAAAGATAGATCAATTCACTTGGAATGGAAACATGATATCATTGTTGTCACTTGTCAGGTAGAAACCTTGTATCTCCATATTTCAGCTTCTTTTTTTTCTCAAAAAGAGTATCACGCAAACGCAGCGAAAATGACTAGATAATAAAACTACACTGGATCCATTCATGAAAAAGTGACCGTTTTGGACATACAGTACAAGGTTTTTCTCCTGACAGAGGTAGGCTATAGGGATCAAAGCAGTGTTCCTACCAGTTGCCAGGAGTCCTGGGAGATGCCGGCCTTGTTGCTGAGCACCTCGATCAGCTTGTGAGTCTCTGACTCACTGAACACCATGCTGCTCACCGTGGACAACAGGCTCTTATAGGGCAGCAACAACGCATCCACACTGTCTACTGAGAGAGAGGAGAGGAGAGGAGAGGAGAGGAGAGGAGAGGAGAGGAGAGGAGAGGAGAGGAGAGGAGAGGAGAGGAGAGGAGAGGAGAGGAGAGGAGAGGAGAGGAGAGGAGAGGAGAGGAGAGGAGAGGAGAGGAGAGGAGAGGGAGTTTGTTTACTGTATGTCATACATGGGAAACTGGCGGCCCTGGGGCCACATGCGGCCCCCACCTTCACTTAATGCGGCCCGCAGGTTAATATCTGAATACTGATATATTATTGATTTCAGCTGTTACAATTCCAAACATGCAAAAATCTATCTAAAAATAATTGAATCTATACTATATTAGTAGCTTATTGACTAGTATTAAAATTATATTGTCGTTTTGATGTCCAATGTATTTGTTTTTAAGTTCATAAAGTTAAGTTCTGGATTCCAATTCCAAAATAGCAAAAATGGCAGATCTACAAGCTCAAAACACGTCGCTCTGCAACGCGTTTTGAGCTTGTAGATCTGCTATTTTTGCTACTTTTTGCTACTTTTGTAAAATAGCAGATCTACACTTTATGAACTGCTATTTTTGAAAAATCGTGAAAATTTGTGCAAATCTTTGAATATATATTTTGAAAGCGAACATTTGTAAAATGTTTTGTTCCAGGGACCCCCCAGAAGCAAAGATTCAAGTTACCGTACAAAGGTTCGCTTTAAAAAGATTTGGACAAATGTTCATGATTTTTCAAAAATAGCAGATCTACAAGCTCATAGACTCGGTGCCGCACTATGAGCTTGTATATCTGCTATTTTTGAATAGCCCAAAGAAATCAAAAAATGACACAGATGCGTTCCCGGTCTCAATGGGTTAATAAACGGCCCTGAACTCCACCCACCTGCTTCAGCCTTGGATTTCTTCTTCTTCGCCGGCGTCTCAGTCTTTGGTTCTTCTGCCTCGGTGGGAGGGGCTTCGGCGGCGGCCGGGGGCGGGGCGACCTCGGTCACCGGGGCAACCTCTGCCACGGGGGGCGTGGCCTCAACAACGGGCGCCTCCTCCTCCACCGGGGCCACAACGGGAGCCGGCTCGGCTGCAGCAGCTGCGGCTGCAGCGGCTGCAGCGGCAGCGGCGGCTGCGGCGGCCGCGGCCTTGGACTTCTTCTTCTTCTTCTTCTCTTTTGGGGACGGGGCTGCCGGAGCCTCCACTGTAGGGACAGGATTATTATAATTAGTTCACAAAAAAAAATTGCGATAATACAAACATAGTCGATATTTTTTAGAATAATCAATTAAGAATTGGTTCCTAGTTTTAAGCTCTGTTGTCAAACATTTTAAGAAATCCTCAAACATTGTGTTTTACTTTTTATTAATTGGTATTAAAATAGTTATTGTTGTTGTTATTATTAGCATTGTTGTTTTAAAGGAGAAAAAAAAGTGTTGAGTGGAAATTTGTTACATGAATTGATGTGTTTGAATACTTGGACACGGTGTATTTTGTTTTTTTAAAGTTAAAAAACAAAAGGGTAGACGTAATAAGCTTAGGCTTCAGTCTATAAAAAACATTTTCCAGAAAAAGGAAAAAAAATGTTTTGATTAATTCAGTATGTTTTGTATGGAAAAAAATAATTCGACTGGAAAAAATGAACTAATAAACTAAAAACTAAAACTAAAACTAACACTGAAACTATTAAAAACTAAACTAAGACTAAGCCTTTTTTGTTAGTTTTTTCGCCCCTTTTTCACCCCTAATTTAGTCGTTATACCAGTTGATTCCTCACCACACACATTTCTGTGTTGTCACTGCTGTTATATCCTACTGACTCACCTACCAGTGAGGAGCCCCTACTGGGAGGAGTAGCCTTCGTCCTACTCCTCCCGCCCAACACTCCCTGCTGACAGGTGCCCCGCCCCCCCAGCCCGTAGGAACAACACATGCATATCACCCTCCCGGCCTGACGCTGAAACTAAGCCTTTTCAAAAAATACTAACTACACTAGCAAACCCACTGTAGAAACTAATTAACCCATTCAATCCAGGGAACGCATCTGTGTCATTTTAGATTTATTTGGCTATTCAAAAATAGCAGCTTGAGCTTGTAGATCTGCTATTTTTGAATAGCCAAAGAGATCTAAAATGACAGAGATGCGTCCCCGGATTGAATGGGGTTATAACTAAACTGAAACGGAAAATATGGAGAAAAACAATAACTGACGAAAAAGGCAAAATAAAACTATAATAACCTTGCACTGCAGCGACAGCGGCCACAACTACCACTTCTGGCTCCACCACCGGCTCAGGCTCCGGTTCAGGCTCAGGCTCGGCCTCAGGCTCAGCCTCGGCCTCTGGCTCGGGCTCGGGTTCGGGTTCGGGTTCCGCTTCCTCTTCCGGTTCGGATTCGGGTTCAGCTTGGGGTTCGGGTTCCGAGGCCACGGCGGCGACGGGTTCGGGTTCGGGGGCGGCGGCTTCGGGGGCGGCGGCTTCCGCTTCGGATTCCAGCTCGTCAGAGGTTGCCACCGGTGCCTACGGTTGTTGTCACGAAGGAAGACAGTTTAGTCAACCATTGGTTGTCACACAATAAATTGTGATAGAGGATTTCATCTACATTTTTGGCATTGAACATTGGAACATGTTAATAAAAATGTACTGTTAAATTGATCTGTTTGCCTTTTTACTAGGGATGCACCGATATGGAAACTCTTGTCCGATACGATGTTTAAAATAAAAAAAATTAGCTGATAACCGATACTGATACTGATACTGATATCTGTTTATTTAGTTTTTGGTGTTATTATTTCCCCCTTTTGTGCCAGGGAAACAAATAAATCTTCATAATAATTAATAACTGTTCAGAATCTGCAGAAACACAACACAATTGACTTGATGCAAGTAACATTAACGAGTGTCAACGAGCATCAGCTGGACGGGGACACGCACACCTCAGCTGTGCTGAACTGCAAGTGACTGGAGTTAGTTAGAAAAAAACCCTGTGAATATGACATGATAATGTTTACTGTGATTATGATTATGAATACGCTTTTTTTTTGCCGATACCGATATTGACCGATAACGGCAAACATCGGCCGATACCGATATGTGGCCGATATATCTGTGCATTCCTACAAACACTGCACAGGGCAGATATGACAAATAACGCACATATACAAAGAAATGACTGACAATGAATGGTACCAATAATCAAAATAAATAATTGTATACTTTCAAGCATTTTCAAAACTAGTTAAAATAGCTTACAACGTGAGCTTGCAGATCGGCGATTTTCAACAGATGCATTTATACAGACGACTGGAAACGAAAATGGGAAAAGAAATATTGTGATCGTCTCAAATAATTTGCAATCAGCCGTTTATGGTAAGAACTGTGCCGGGCCCTTACCGGTGCCTCGGGTTCAGGGAGTTTATGGTAAGAATAGTGCCAGGCCCTTACCGGTGCCTCGGGTTCAGGGAGTTTGCCGTTGGGTTTCTGTTCATCTTTCCTCTTGGACTTGCTCTTCTTCTCCTGTCTGTTCTCCTTCTTCTTCCTCTGGGTGCTCTGCTGCGTCTGGCCCTGAAGCAACAACCACAACCGCATAATCACTTAAACCCAATTCAATCCTGAAATGCATCTGTGTCCTTTTGAGATTTATTTTGGCTATTCAAAAATAGCAGATCATCAAGCATCGAGCTTGTAGATCTGCTATTTTTTGAAAAAAAATTGAGAATCTTTGAATATATATTTATACATTTTTAACTCAAATCTTTTCAATAACAAAATGTTCGCTTTAAAAGAATATATATATTCAAATATTTGAACAAAATGTTCAAGATTTTTCAAAAAAGAAATAGCAGATCTACAAGCTCATAGCACGGTGCCGCGCTGTGAGCTTGTAGATCTGCTATTCTTGAATAGCCCAAAGTATAAAATAATGGTTATAGCTAATAAATGGGTTAATGGTCACATCACAGGTTTACAGCCGTAAAGAAATATTTTTTTTGTGCAAGCTCCATCCAGTCATGGTTTTCAGGAAAAAGCGGGAGGAACATAGGAAATAAACAGGTAAAAATACATGAATACATACAGTATACATGAGGTTAGACAAGGTGCAAAAAGTAACAGGTATGTACTATACATGAGGTTAGACTTAAAGGGATAGTTCACCCCCCAAAAAAATACCTTTTTTCTATGGATTAGTCACCCCATGAATTTTTGTTTTTGTCACATTCCTAAGCCAATAATTTGATGACCGGCAGCGGTTCCGGTAGGAGACACAAAGAGTCTCCTTTGTATCTCCTACCGGAACCGCTGCCTACCGGTCTGCTGGTCATCAAATTATTGGCTTAGGAATGAGACAAAAACAAAACAATATCCATGAATTCATGTCTCCATGGGGTGACTAATCCATAGAAAATAAATCATTTTTTGGGTGAACTATCCATAACAACGGATCAGAGAGGTTACCTTGCCCTGCTCGCGGCGCTGCTTGGCCAGGGCCTCCTCGTAGGAGGTCTCCTTCATGGACAGCGTGGACACCAGGGCGATGCCGATGGCCGACACCACCATGAAGCCACCGAACACCATGAAGCCCAACGTCTGGGGGTCTGTAACATCCATGACTGCTGTTTACCGTTACTGTCCTTCCTGCTGACCTGTTCCTGTCCTTCTGCTGCTGTCCCACCGTGAGCCTGGACACATGGACAGAGTAAGGATGCAAATGATCCATTAATTCATCAATTGATAGTTGATAACCTTATCGATCGATTAAACCGATTAATTGATAAGCTGTGTTTTTTAGGACCAAAACCGAAACCGAAAATGAGTGCAGAAACATAACTGCCTTGATGTATATAACATTAACGAGTGTCAACGAGCATCAGCTGGACACAGACACACACACCTACCCTCTGCAGGGCTCTCCTTGAATATGATGGAATTTGATTAAGCATTACTGTGATTATGGTAAGCTCACATTTCAAACACACCATACCTGTAACTTTCACTAACCCCCCCCCCCAAAAAAAAAGTTTTCCAAAAATAAAATAAAACATATATATTTTTTTCAATTAATTGAAAATCGATAACTTTAATCGACTAAATTCTTAACGGAAGTTAATCGATTATAGATTAATTGTTAACATCCCTACAATCCCTATAGTAGCCTACAGAGACACGACAAACATCACATTCACTGTTAGACAGGAGATGTACAGAGACACGATATATAAGCTATGGCTTCAGCTTATACCTTTTCGGTCAGAAATGTTATTTCCTCAAAACTTTTTGTATTACCTATGAAATCTAAACTTTAGGTTACAACAAAATTAACCGAAATCTAAACTAAACTAAACTAAACTAAACAATAGAACAGTTGAAAATAAATTATGTTGACGCAAAATACTATATTACTATATTCTGATACAGAGCGTTTGTTCGGTCACAGGGGTCTCTCCAGCTCTTTAGTAAACACAATATAGTACATTTTCAGGTAGGTGACAACATTTAAGCCAATCAGGAGAGAGCACTGAAAATGAATTTTCTGTTTAATAAAGAGCTGGAGAGACATGGGAGACTCCTTTTACTGAACAAACACTCTATAGCAATGAGTACTATCACAATATAGAGCTATTTAACACTTATTTTAACCAAAGTAAATCACTTACCCTACCTTTAAGTCTAATTCTGACCCTTTAAATTCAACATCTTTAGTGAGATGTTGACCACACACAAACACCCATGGCAAATACCCACCCACGCACGCACACACACACACACACACACACACACACACACACACACACACACACACACACACACACACACACACAGGCACACAGGCACACACACACACACACACACACACACACACACACACACACACACACAGGCACACACATGGGAAGCATATGGAAGCGATAAACATATCCTCTGGCCGTACAGCGGTGTGACTCGTGGACACACAGAAATGCCACACGCTCCACATACAGCAGTGCGTCTTTCAACACGTACAGTATAGCTTTTAGAGTCAACATGTATCCATTTGTAACACTCAGTTTACAAATGGATACATTACATGGTGCATTTGGTTACAGTGCAGTGGTGGAAAGTAACTAAGTACATGTACTCAAGCACTGTGTACTTAAGTACAAACTTGAGACATTTTTACTCTACTGGATTATTTTCAATTTTCAGTATTTTACTTCTATTCCACTACATCTCAGGCAAATATTGTACTTTTTATTATTATAACTAGTTACTAGTTACTTTGTAGATTTGTATTATTGTTACAAAACATGCACTAACCACTTTACTTTGGCCATTTGAAAATAGCAGATCTACAAGCTGACAATGCGCCGCAAAGCGACGCGTTGTGAGCTTGTAGATCTGCTATTTTCATAAGATTTGTATATTTTGAACACTTGTGAAATAGGACATTCTGCATAATGAGTGCTTTTACTTTTGGTACTTAAAGTACTTTTGTACTTTTACTCAAGTTAATTTTGTATTTCTAGTACAATTTTCAGTACTTTGACTTCTGCTCCACTACATCTCAGAGGCAAATATTGTACTTTTTACTCCACTACAATTATTTGAAAACTTTAGTTACACTTTGTAGATTTTGATTATTATTACAAAACATACAGTAACCACTTCAGACCTATTTAAACGTTTGCAGATCTACAAGCTCACAACGCATCACATTGTGAGCTTGTAGATCTGCTATTTTCAAAAGATGTGTATACATTTTAGACACACAGTATGATGACTTGTGAAACGGAACATTCTGCATAATGAGTACTTTTACTGCAATTTTGTATTGCAGTATTGATACTTTTACTCAAGTAAAACAATTGAGCACTTATTCCACCACTAACGACTATCCACTAAAGCAGATTCAAGGTTTAATAACAATATAATATGATCACTTTTTTTCCTGACTGGATCAAGTCTATAGGCTCTACTACAGGGACACGTGTTACAACCAGTGCTGTTAAGTAACTAGGTACTACTTAAGTACAGTACTCAAGTACTGTACTTAAGTAAAGAATGTAGATATTTTTACTTTAATGGAGTATTTCCAATGTTCAGTACTTTTACTTCTACTCCACTACATCTCAGGGGAAAATATTGTACTTTTTACTCCACTACAATTATTTGAAAACTTTAGTCACTAGTTACTTTGCAGATTTTGATTATTATTACAAAACATACATTAACCACTTCAGCCCTATATACTGTACATTTTGGCCATTTGAAAATAAATGATCTACAAGCTCACAATGTGAGCTAGTAGATCGGCAATTTTCAAAAGTTTTCTATACATTTCATACGTTTGAAAACTTGTGAAATGGGACATTCTGCATAATGAGTACTTTTACTCTTGGTACTTTAAGTACATTTTCATACCAATACTTTTGTACTTTTACTCAATTACATTTTAATTCTGGACTTTACTTGTAGCTTGTAACAGAGTATTTCTATTGCAGTATTGATACTTTTACTTAAGTAAAAAAATATGAGTACTTTTTTCCACTACTGTTTAATAAAAATATAACATGATCACTTTTTCCCCCGACTGGATCAAGTATATATGACTACTATAGGACACGTGTTACAAGGAGATTGGTGACCTATCGATTCTCGTCTCAGTCTATTTGGGTCCAACTAACTGTACTGTGTTTCTCCTGCTCTAGTAGTGCTGACTGTACCTTCACAAAGACACGCCCCCTCCGATCAATCACTCCACCGAATGAATCAAGCCGACCAATCAATGAAAACATTTAATACACAGGCTGATCACCTATTTAATCTAGCTGTACACTCACTGATCCACTTATATAAGTGCTTAATTCTGTGAATGTGAGACTTTTTTTTATCCATTATAAGCAACAACAAACTCATATTTTGACTTGAATCCAACAAAATGTGAACAGATTAAGGCGAGAAAAAGCAACAAACTTGATAAATATTGTGGCTGATCTTCATCAGAAGTGATGAAAGTCCAGTAAAAAAAAAGAGTAACTTTTTTTTTTTGCTGGCTGAAGGGGCGACGTGTCTCTACTGACAATTAACCCTTTGTGCTGCCTGTGGCCCCTCCGTTATGTAACTGCAGCAAATATACAGCAAACCCAACTTTTTTTACCACAAAAATAATCCCATGCAGATCTCTCTGATCACTGATCTGAGCTGTTCTTATAACTAACTAATAGTTCAAAGAACCATGACATTAAATGTTTCAACAACAACAAAAAATCATATATCCAAAGTTTTCCCACTCTTAGCAGTGGAGGTATTTCCAGTGTGTGGATGTGTGCTTTTTAAAGTCTCAAGAGGAGGTTTTTCTACTCATGCAGATGAGATCAGGTCTCTCTCTCTCTCTCTCTCTCTCTCTCTCTCTGTGTGCAATGCTGATCAGAACACAGAGTTCCAGAACATGAACAGAACACACTGACAACAGAATCACACACTTT